>NW_008331789.1:881621-889521 GCF_000622305.1 Nannospalax galili
ATAGATATAGATAGATAGATAGATAGACAGATATGAGGGATATATCAGAGACAGGTAGATAGATAGATAGATAGATAGATAGATAGATATGATTGATAAATAGAAGATAAATGATAGATGATGATAGATAGATGGATAGATAGATAGATGATGGATGGATGGATAGATAATAGATGATGATAGATGATAGATAGATAGATAGATAGATAGATACCAGTGCAATGAATGACTGCCCCTGATCACAGGCCTCTCACCTTTCCAAATTGTCCCCTCATCACCATTAAGCTACAGTCTTGAATTGAGATGTAGCAGAGCTCTTGCCTAGCATGCCAGAAGCCTGGATTTGATCGCTGATATGCCCCCAAATAAAGATAGATTGAAAGAGAGAAAGATAGATGATAGATAGGTAGATAGATAGATAGATAGATGATAGATAGATAGATAGATAGATAGACAGATAAATGGATAGATGAACTGAAAGGGTCTAGTAAGAAAAGGACAAATAACTCTAGAAAGCCAGCACTTGGAATCTACTCTATTTGTGTGCTTCAAATCTTTCATTTTTCAAATGATTTTATTTATTTATTGATTGATTGATTGATTTACATTTTATTATTTTTATTTTATGTGTATGAGTATATTACCTGCATGTAGGTAAGTGCACCCATGTTGTGAAATGCCACGGAGGACAGAAGAGGCCATTGGATCTACTGGAACTGGAGTTACAGACAGTTGTTAGCTGCCATGTGGGTGCTGGGATTTGAACCCAAGTCTCCTGCAAGAGCAACCAGTGTCCTTAAATGCTGAACCATCTCTCCAGCCCTTTTCAAAGGATTTTAGAAACTCCACTGAGGGGCCTTGTTACTGACTCTCATTCATTTAACATGGGACTGGCTCCTTGTGTTGGCTGAATCTGCGGTCAACATATACAAACATCTATATACATTTTCTTTATTATGTTCATTTTCTTCAGTGCATATGTTTTTGGAAGACCTGCTTCATTGACAAGTATTGGTTTTCCTTCTAATTGTTTGTGTTTAGGGATACAGGTAAAGTGAGGCACTTCTTCATTGTCACCATCAGAAGCCTGAAGATTCCGCAAGTTTTAGGGAACTTGACTCAAGTCAAACCAGGATTTGCAGCTTTGAAGCTGAAAAGAAATTAAGAAATTTCAGAACTAGCCAGTTTATGAAGCACAGTTTAAGATTGTTTTGAAGATGGTATAATATAGGTTTAAGCAGGAGAATTAGGAGGAAGAGAGTTACTCAGATGAAAGTTAAGACATGTCCAATTATGGATGTGGGCTCCTCAAGCGGGAGCTGAAGCTCACTGATTTGTTTTGTTTTGTTTTATCCATAGTCAAGTATAAGATTTTGTTGGAGTTAGAAGTTATTATCTTATCACTGGGTGGTTCCTGATGAGCACCTGATGGATTACAATTGATAAGGTAAAAGGGCAACCCACTAGTCTACAAGAAGATAAGATATCTCTACCGTAAACAGTTTGAGATGCTCAGGCTGTGTCTGGGAAAAGGAATAAAGCCCTCCCCAAGGCATTTATTCCTTGAGCCTGGGTCATTGCTGTTTTAACAAAATGTATCTATATATGAAAGGAATATTGCCTCTATGTCTACACCCTTGCAGCAAATGCCATTTGTCCTGGAACTCTTGCTTCTCAGTTGGTGAGCAGTTTAAGCAGATTCCAGGAATGAAGGGCTCCATCTCCCTCTTGAATCTCCATAATTTCCATGCCTTTCTATCCTACCTCAAAATTGTTATAGACCTTGGAAGTCACAGCCTGTACCCCAAGCCAGGTTCAGCCATCGATCCTCAATAAACCAATTAAAATTGAGAGCCAAATTAATAGTGGAAAGTAAAGAGATTTGTTCAATGTGGCCATGTCAAGAAGAAGAACAAAGAGATCAAGCAACCCCCATAATTCCATCTTGCTGGTCCTGAGTGAGATTAAAATGTAAAGAGAGGGGCAAGGATGTCACATCTAAGCAGTCCTGGAAGAGAGATCCTGCCTACAATTAATCTATCATTGTCTGAGTTTGAGTCTCATCCAAGAAACTGGTCTGACAAGTTGTTAGAGTTATGAACTGTCTTTCTAGGTGAGAAGTTCTCACTTAGGTTGGGACATTTCCTTTTCTTAGCATGAGATTCCCAGGGAAGTTCCCAGGTCTTTGGGATCCATTGTTTCAATTGTCAGATCAGTTGAGAGATCCAAGTGTCTCTTTAGAAAACATTTCTAGCAGGCCAGTAATAAAATGACTGTCCATCCAAAATAAGACCTCTTCATTGCATTCACCGCCTTAGCTGAGTTTGGTTCCTGTCTTGGTGACCTATTTTTGATCATCTGCTACTTGTTTTTTCTAACTCTAGTCCCTCCATCACCCTCTTCCAAGCCAGCTTCATAGTGTCCCTCACTTCACATGTTCTTCCTGCCTGACTTCCTGTCCACCTTATTCACACTGTATCTTCCTGTTACCTCTTCTTCCGTTCTTCATCCAAAGCCCATGGGCTTCCTGCCGTCTCCATCTTTTCTTCTTTTGTGCGTCTCACTTTGGCTTTTTCCTTTGTATCTCTTTCCAGTTTTTATTCTTTTTTCATGACTTTATTCATATTCATCAGGTTAAACTTCCTGCTCAAGATGGAGGGGTTTTTTTGAACTAATACTGTGTTTTTGATCAATGCTATGAAACATATTGTTGAATAATTTAATGCTTTGTGTAGCTCTCTTCTGACTTTTGAATGCTGCCGTTTTATCAACTAAACTGTAACATCCTCAATTGCAGGAAAGTTGCAGTGGCCTCCAGTTTTTTATCTCCACACCATGCCCAGCTGTCTACTGAGGATGTAGTGAAAACTGAGAAATGATAGTTGTCTGACAACTAACAGGAGTTGTCTTTTCTCCATTTTGTAACTGATAACTTCTCTTGAAACAGCAAGTAGAGTTTAATGTATAATTTTTTAAAATTGTATTCTAGGTCACATGTGAAATAAGTCACATTGGGCAGATATATATTTAATATACTAGATTATGATTATGTAAGCCACAAAAACATTTATTATTTTAGATTTTCAATGCAACTTAACGTCAAGGAGTTGTTTTTGTTTTTGTTTTTTTTTTATTTTCGGCCAAATTTCTGTTAATACTCATACTTGTTCACATTTTCTATTGTTTTTATATTTATAAGGCATCAACAGCAATCATATGAGAAATTCAAAAATAGTCTTGGCTACATATGCAAAATCTCTATTTGTATGCCTGTATATGTGTATTTTTTGTATTATCTTAATTTTAAGTACATTTGGGAGACACTGGTAAATTACTCTAGTAATTCAAAGGTACCCCAACTAGTAAGAACAAATACTGTGAGATAAGAACTACAGCATTTTCTCAATCCATATATATGTTTGAGTATCATTTCAAAGTCCATCCAAATCTATATTGCAGCTCAGGAAAGTTTGATTTGGGGGGCTTTTGATGGTGGGGTGAGTTGACTTCATCTTTTCACATTGAAGAATCAGAGGTGACAAAGTACAAGTCATATTATCTCAGTTACCTGTTTCCTTCATGAGGATGGAAAATCCAGTCCAGGATGCCACTTTCACCCATTTGTAGATGTCTTTATGACAGAGAGATGCCAATAAATGACCATCAAATGAAAAACTCATCTCACTAGGGAAGATCAAGGGCTTCAGGGAATAATACAGTTTTAGAGTAGGAGACCTACCTTTGTCTCATTTCTCGTTGAAATGATTTACCAACAATGCTTCGAAATCGTTTTATGGTACTTCACTGCACCAAGAATTAACTTTCTGATTCTTAAAAAACCCAGTTTGGTTTTTTTATAATTCGATTGAATTCTAAGACTAACTGTAGGTTTAAGTGATCAGTCCTGCAGTCCGTCTTTGCTTTCGAAAGCCAGTAGTATGCATTGTTTATCTTAAATACATGCTAGTCTATGTGACTTGGCTACAGCATCAGTTCTTACAACCATGCCCCTACCACTCTTTGAGGTTCAATAATTTGTTAAAGATGGCTTCGAGAACACAGGAGGACAATTACTTGCTGTCAGCGACTTGTTAGAAAGAATGCAAATGAACAGCTAGAAGAAAAAGGATACTAATTGAAATCAGGAAGGGTAATGCATATAGGATTTTTAATTCTCATGGAGTTGGGTTATGGTGTTATACTTAATCATGTGTATCCAGTCCACAAGTTGATCATACCCTAGCATCTAGGAATTTTTAACAGCCTGCCTTACATTACATAGGTGTGATTGATTAAATCATCCACCCTTAATTACTGACTCAATATCTAATCTCTTCCCTTCACTAGAGGATATGGGTATAGGCAGTAATAATACCCATGACTGTTGAGATGATAGATTACCAAACCATCCCTGCAACCCTCAACTATCACTTTATTACCTCATAACTCTTACATAAACAAAGAGGTAGTAAAATAGCCTCTTAGTACAGACTTTTAAAAGGAAAGTTCAGGGCCAGACAGATGGCTCAGTGGTTAGGAGCAATTGATGCTCTTACAGAGGACTCAAGTTCTATTCCCAGCACCAACACTGGGAAGCTTGTAGCTGCATGTAATTCCTGCATCAAGAGATCTTACTCCCTCTTCTGACCTCTACAGGCACACATGTTTACATGTGCATGCCCACACACATACACACATAAGCATAAACAAAATAAAAATAAATCTTTATACAAAAACAGATTACACAGCTCTCTTTGGCAATATTACCCATTAGATGTAACATAATTCCTGTAAGTTAGGTGCCCCATTAAAGTGGTGCTGTGCCCTCTACAATGTTGCGTCTAAGACACTTGCCAGTACTGGGTTGTCATCCAGTATTCATCTGCTGAAGGACGTTGCCAAGGTTTGGAAATGTGTATCAGGATTCATGTGTCAGAAGCTCACTCTTTAGTTTAACAATGTTAAAAATGGTGGACTCTTAAACAAGTGGTCACAGGGAACACTGTCCACACAATTCAGTAGTTCTTAGTTATTCACATGAGAGTGAATTATGTGGAGAAACAATCTTGTCCTTCCTCATTCACTGTCTTTCTGTGTATCATATGATACGTCTCACAACCAGTCCATCATGACACATTTCATGAGATGATCATAGACCGTGTTGTTTGTACTTTCAACCTCCAAAACTGTGAGCTAAACAAACTTAATAACTTTGTATCATACCTAGCCTTGAGTATTTCATTATAATAACTGAAAAGTAACTAAACCAGATATTCTTTTCTTCTTTTAGTTCATTCAGATAGTGAGAGAGAGAGAAAGAGAGAGACAGAGACAGAGAGACAGAGAGATAGAGAGACTGACTCTAGGAAATCAGATGTTAAAATGTCATAAACATAATTATCTACCTGTAATAACATTAATCCTTCAATTTTGTGGTGTTTTATTGGTTTGAAATAATCTACAAGTGATGGATTTAATCAAGCTAAAGAGGCTACAGAAGGATTTGAATATTAAGAAATAAAGTCATTGGTATGACTCTATATTTAATCTACCATGTTTCCTCAAACATTAATTTATTAAGGTGATAGAATCCTTTAAAAATATAGCCATATTTTCATTTGTTAATGGAGCCACAGTTCAGGGAAAATGATGGCCCAGTGACAGGACGCTACTCAGGTTGTAGATCTTCATAGAGATGGTTCTGTGTGCTACATGTTGACATGATATTTCCAACATTGCGTGATTTTTATCAAAGATTTTAGACTGTGTCGTGACTTACATATATTTTATTGTAAGGAAGATTTTGATATATTAATAATACCTATAAACCTTTTTCTTGTATGAGCCCCTTAAAATATGTCACATAATTTTATCTACTGGAGCTGCTGAGAATCTCCTGGCTACCAACACATGCAATAAAACTTAAAGGGAAGCAGGCAGTGATGGGAGCTGGATGTCTGCCTCGTTGATCAACTTTGGTGATTTTGACAATCAGATGTTGAGTAAATGAAATATGTTTAAAAAGTCTAAATTTCAGAAGGTATTGAATTACAACCCTTATTAATTAACCACTGATGATGTAGAGTGACCACTTGGATCCTATTGCGCTAATGTGGCAATCTGTCTGCTGGAATCCAATATGAATGTGGTTTATGGCTTTCTGTCAGTTCTTCCAGTGCAAAACTAACCTTTCATCCTTTCCTTCATTTAGAAGCTGAAAACTTATTACTTTTAAGAATTCAATGGAAACGTACAAACCTCTTTGGGAATTACCTGACTGTTAAAAACTGTACCAAAATGCATAGGTAATAAAAGGCAAGCCTTGATGCTATAGAAAAGTTGCTCCAATAGAATTTCTGTGTCTTATTGTTTTTCAGTGAACCAATTAGAGAGAGTAAAATGGAACTAAAGTGAATAGCTATTTCACATGGCTGTAAGTGAATGGCAAGTGTTCTCCATTTCAAAGTCACTTGACATAAAACTTACACATTCCAGACTTCTGAAACTTTCCACCTACTTATACTACTGCCACTTGCACATATCGTTAATCCATCAATAACTTTCATGGTTGCAAAGTTGAATGGAAAAATGGTCAAAGTTCCCCCATTTCATAAATCTCAAAGTGCTTGTGATTCTTAAAAAATACTGCATATATTCTTATTTGCACTTTCAAAATGATTAAAATCATTTAAGAACACATACTCCTAACTGGTGAGTGATTTAGTCTGGAGTTAGAATTAATATTTCATATTTCTCATTTTTAGACAGAGGGCCATTTACTAAAAAAATCTTTTGAGGAAAAGGAATTAATACATTCTTATGTTGATTTTCCACCTTAATATTAAAGAGAGCATTTATTGGCGAAGATATGATTTCACAATCAGTCTAGGTAGCCTTATATACTCAACATTTCATAACGAAGAAAATATTGAAATTTCAAGAATGTGAGGGTTTATTTTACTTTAGTAAATATTGACTAGTTTAGGTTCCAAAGATTCCATTATCAGTTTATTCACTAAATTTACCCAAATATGAAGATTTCCAAGAAAGATAAAGCAAGTTCCTATAGTGTGACAACATAAATAAAATTTTATCTGAAAATTAAAAATTAATTTTAAAAAAGATTAATTCATATTTCCTAAAAAATGCACCATGTAACACTAATTGAACAGCCAAGAAGAACACATATTCTGGGAGTACAGAGATGGCTCAGCAGTTAAGAACAATGGCTGCTCTTGTAGAGGACCCATATTTGGCTCCCAGTACCCACGTGGAGACTAACAACTGTCTTTAGCTCCGTTTTCAGGGGCCCCATGCCTCTCCTGACCTCTGCAGATCACAGATCCACTTACACAGATGGAGTCAATACAATCACACATGTAAAATAAAAATAATAAATAATATATTTTTTCAAAAGAACAAATATTCTGTGGATGGATAAAATATATAAGAATAACGAAGAAATCCTTAAATGAAATGTGGGCCTTTTCTACTAAGTTGAAGAAAAAAATATATTTTAATGAGTGAACAAAATAAACAGCCTCAACTTTATTATGCATTTAAAAATGATGAGTAAATAAATGCGGAACTGAGCAAGAAAAGGACAGTAGAATAAAGAGACACAACCTCAAAGCATAAATTTGAATGATTCTGTGGCAATTTGAAAAAGTTAAAGAATAAAAACATCTAGAAAGAATAAGCTTCCAGGGTGGTTTCAGTATGGTTTGTGACTGAGGACATGAAAGAATGTGCCCAGGGCAGGAGTGCTTCCTCGGGAAGGCAGCTCCCCCAGCGAACTTTCAAAATCCTCTAGGTTCGTAGGAGATCTCTGCTAATTCTGTTTCTTCTGTAGCGCGCTCTCTCTCTCTCTCTCTCTCTCTCTCTCTCTCTCTCTCTCTCT
>NW_008331789.1:889553-891962 GCF_000622305.1 Nannospalax galili
GAGATACTTGTTTTAACATCATTATTTGAAGCCAAATGGATATAGAAGTCATTGCAAGACTGATGTGTTTTAATAGTGACTTTTCCAGCATGAGTGAAACGTTCAGATATTTCACCTACAAAACATAAACTCCTAAAACTTAGGTACTGAACCTAAGTGAAAATTATCAGTCGCAAGCTCACTAGGTTGCCACATGCAGTGAATTATCCAGGGACTTCATGCCTTAAATGGAAAATAATAGCCTTAATAATATACTCTGTTTTTAAACTAATTAACTTTGGGAACTATGAAACATTTCAGGCAAAACATTGTGTTTAGTGGTAAAATCATCTGCTACCATGAGTGACATTTGAAAATGGCTTTTTTAGTACTCTATTCACCCGAGAGCTACTTTCAGATACACATTTTTGTATTTGGTTTTGATAATAATATAAAAATATGGATGTAAGGGCATTTTCCTCATGCTGTTCCTATAAATGACATGTTGTTGTTTCAATTATTTCAAAGGCAGTTTGGAATTTTGTATGATGTTTACATTTACCATCATGTAAGTTACGTTTGATCTCAATATTCTCATTTTTCTATTAGTCTTATGCTTCTTTTATGGACTATTATTATTTTTAATTTTTACTTTAGAATATTAAATTACACTAAGCCTGTTTTATATTAGTGTTCTCAAATAATTTTTGCCTGCAATTTAGGAAATCAAACATTCAAGCATACAAATTTTATTTTATAGTAATGCTACCTGTTAAATTTTGTTTTGTGTATATACTAACATAGCTAATCTATGGTAAACTTTAATCATCTGCTAGACATTAGAGGAAGAAATGTTTAGCTTTCAGTAATTTACTGATTATTTACAACACTCCTATAAATTAAATGCCGTTTCCCTAATTTACAAATTCAGAGTGATTGATGCAGAGTAGCCAGTCCAAATTGAGAGAAATCTAAGCCACAGCTGGAGGAGTGGAATTCAGATGTGTGTGACCTGAGAGTTTGTATTCATAACATTGCGATGAAATATACCTCTTCACTTATGAACTTAACGTGCAAAAGATGGCTGGCTCTGAGAAATGAGAATGTACAATTGAGGATGTATAAAGAAAGCAGGTTTGTGGGTGAGTATTGTCTTTTCTTACTTTGAAATACTATTTTATCTTATGCTACATATATATTTCTTATTTCTTATTTTTATTTTATGTGTATGATTATATTGTCTGCATGTATATGAGTACCCATGTTGTGCAATGCCCACAGACATCAGAAGAGGGCTTGAGATTCCCCTGGAACTGGAGTTACTGACAGTTATTAGCCACAATATGGGTGCTGAAAATCAAACCCAGGTCCTCTGCAAGAGAAGCCAGTGTTCATAACCACTGAGCCATCTCTCCAATCCTTCATATATATTTTTAGAATTTTTTCTGCAGTTGACATCATTACATGATTTTTTTCATTACAGTTGTAACTTTTAACAAATTGATTTTGAAACACAACAATTGAGAATGCTTTAAAGGATGTAATGTATTCTATATTTTTAAGTAGGCATGCATAACTTTATTTCTATAATTTATTTTTCACTTTTAAATAAAATACTGAACTTTTTAAATATATCATATGGAGCATGATTAAGTTTAAGGTAAAAATATTTTGCTTTCAGTGGAAGTTTTTCCCTTTAAAAAGTTGCTATGTGCTTTATATTAAAGTTTTCTAAAGGATACAATAGATGGATGTTGTGAATATATTTATACAATATGACATATGTTATAGTCATATATTATATACACATACACATTGACATACACATGTGTATACCAAGGATGCAGCAGCTGTTGAATCTATAAACAGTTTTGCTGATTTTTGAATTTTTACTTTTGATTTCTTTGAAGGTTTAGATCGTTATAAATATGAGACAATCTATTGTTATCATGGTCACCCTCCAGGTCCCTCTCACATCCTATCTCTCCTGCCCCTTATGAACTAATCCTCCCTCTACTTTGAAGTCTTTTTTCAAGTGCAGGTAGCCACTGGTGCTGTGTGATCATGACTGCAACAACCATGTCATATCCAGCAGATAGCAGTTCATCAACAAACTAGTGTCCACATTTCACTAATTTTAGCTATATTTATTGTGTAACAATACTTGAGAACAATTCTTTTTTATTATTTTTATTTTATGTGTATGAGTGTATTGCCTGCATGCATGTAAGTGCAGTGTCATGCAGTGCCTCCAGAAGTCAGAAAAGGGAGTTGGGTCCCCTGGAACTGTAGTAATGGAAGGTTGTTATTCACCATGTGGGTGCTGGAAATTGAACTCAGACCCTCTGCAAGAGCACTCAGTGCTCTTAACTGCTGAGCTATCTCTCCAGTACCTTGAGAACAACAATTCTTATTTCACTATATTTTTTA
>NW_008331789.1:892184-900525 GCF_000622305.1 Nannospalax galili
GTGTATTGCCTGCATGCATGTAAGTGCAGTGTCATGCAGTGCCTCCAGAAGTCAGAAAAGGGAGTTGGGTCCCCTGGAACTGTAGTAATGGAAGGTTGTTATTCACCATGTGGGTGCTGGAAATTGAACTCAGACCCTCTGCAAGAGCACTCAGTGCTCTTAACTGCTGAGCTATCTCTCCAGTACCTTGAGAACAACAATTCTTATTTCACTATATTTTTTAAGTTTTGTGAATATTTTATATCATGTACTCTATTAGATACACAAATATACATTATTTGGGGAGAATTGTTTCACAATAATTATATACAAATTTACTTGTATTTCATGTAAACTGTTCCTGAATTTGCAGATAACTAATTGGAATGATCACCTTTTCTTCTTGTTTATACTGTAGTTCCTGTTTTCATCCTATTAAACTTTTTTGACCGTGTAGACTAGGTTTATTTTAATATATAAATAGTTAATCATTAACATGTTAGTTACTATTTGAATCTGCATTTAGTTGTAATTGTTTTTAATTTTTATATTTTCTTTGGTTTAGAAGTATTTTGCTGCCAGTGTTTTCTAGAATCTAGAAATGAACTGCAGTAGGTCATATGAAGGAAATATGGAGAGAATAATGGGCTGAGGCGGAGATGAGCATAATGAAAGGGTAAAATTAGTAGGTCAGAGGCTGTAATTAAGACAGGATTTGGAGTACAGTTACTCAAAAGTATCCAGTATTCCTGATTAATCAATCATAGTAAAGAAGCAAGGAAGGAACTGAAACTGTATTTACTTTTATTGAAAATAATCACACTGTGACCGGCATGATGGCACAAGACTTGAGCACCAATAGAAGCAAGGTGATCTCTTGGAAATCACCATCCTGGTCTACATGACTTTCAGTCCAGCTTGGGCTACAGGGAGACCCTGTCTCCAAAAGGGAAGCTAAAAGAAAATAATCATACTAAGAACTTTTCAAAGTATGTGGGGATTTGACACACTTTGTACAGAGCTGATAAATTTTGCTTTAAGTCTTGAGGAAGATCAGTGGCTTTCCAAACTTGCACATTATTGAAAATTTAAAGCAATCCACTTTGGAAGTCAGCAGGGAGACATCTGCATACAATGGCATTGAAGAAAAGATGGTGTGAACATGGGATGTATGTTGTTTGTAAGAGGGAGTCAGGTCTCAGGAGAGTTGCTCTACAAATCACTTGTAGTCTTTTCAATGGCACTGCATACTGGCTTGAAGAAATGGGGGAATTTGAGATTAAGAAAATAGAGTTAGATGTCAGAGTTCAAATCCAAACTCCACAAATAACTGGCTCTATTATATTAGAACAGCACTAAACTCTCCCATCCTCCAAGTATTTGTACCCTAGGTCCTCCATAACAAAGTACCACAAACTGGGTTGTTTAAATAGCAGGGATGTACTGTCTCAACTTAATAGTAGTTGGTTAGTACTACTACTAATCAAAGTGTTGTTAGGCTATTTCCCCTGAATACTGTTAAGAAGCCTCTGTCTCAGACCCTCCTCTTAGTTTATGGTGGTTGGTTGATTTTCAGGAGCACAATTTCAATCTTCAAATAGTTTTCTCTGTGTTTGTATCTCTGTCATAAACTCCACCTCTTAAAATTACAGGAATCATAATGCATTGGGGGTTATCTTGTACAAGAATGAATGAGCTAATTATAGCTTCGCTAACCCTATTTGTAAATAAACTCACATTTCAGATAATGACAGGTATTCAACACATGAATTGTGAGGGAGACATAATTCAATTAGAACTCTCCATATTCCCCATCCCCCACTGTAAAGAGATTTAAAGTTACCTAACCACTAGGATTGTTGTGAAAATTACATGGGAGTATTTGTGCAAATGTGTCATCTTGCAATTCCTTTTTGATGTTTTATAATGTTGCTATTAAAATGTATTTGCTCCTGTCTAATCTTTAACATAACCCTCATTTTTAGTCCACATCTGCATGGAAGTCCAATGAACGTGTACAATATATAAGTTGTAAAAATATATTGTACTGAAAAACAGAGTTGTCTTTTTACTTATGATTACGTATGTCTGTGCTATTTCATTTCAAGCTGGATACTCTTGGCAAACCTGGTCAGAGACAGCAACTCCAGTGCAAAAGGCTCCTCTCCAGTTAGACCCATCTAGCGCTCACCTCTCGTTTTTATTTACTTATTTAACCCTTTTCCCTGTTTTCTGTCAAACGTGCTCTGGATGATGAGCCCAGTGCTGGGCCTGTGACCAGCAGGGGTTGATCAATGCCTAGAACACATTCTAACAGTTGATTGGGCAGATCGCAGGTGGTAATGACTTTCAGTCACAATTTGTGTGGAGCTCAATGCCATGCTTGTGCTTAGGCTTCCTAGTCCATTACCAATTTTCCTGCTCTCTCAATCTATTACCTATTTAACTCCCCTAAGTTCCCTTTCACTGCTCGCTTTTGCTCTGACTTTCTTTCTAATTCAATTGCAGGGACTTTGGTTGGGAAGTTCCCTGTATGGCAGGCACAGTTAAGCTTCTGTTCCAATGCCACCTGCACCTGTAGGCACTTGGATTGTTAAGGTGTGGACTGACTTTTCATCATACAAATGCAGTATTTTGGTCAACTTTCTAAAACCATACTCTTATCCTTCCTATTAAACGAAAGAAGAAGCAGAAGGCTGTCATAGGGAGGACTGTTTGTTTCTAGGACCTGTGCCACAAATGCCCTCCTGGGTGGAAAGATGACTAGAAATGCACAGTGAAAGCCACCATTTAAACCAAGTTCAAAAAAGTCTTCCAATTATTTGGCATCTCTGGTTTATGCACATAAATGCTCATACCCCCACCACACATACACATACAACCTTGGGAGCTTAGCACTAGCAGTTCTCAGAAAACTGTTAACTTGAGACTATGTGGACCACCCACAACTCCTTCACTGTTAGGGGAGCTGTAATTTCATCTTCTGCTCCCAGCTTTGGTTGGAGGCTCTGGGTAGAGTGTGCTGATGCTCCCTAGGGCCTGTACATTTGCACACATAGACACACAGAACATAGGGGATATTCAGTTTAACTTAATTAGTGTACATTCTAGGCAGGGCAAAGAAACCAACCACAGGGAACTTCAATGATTTCTTTGGTATCCACTCTTTTAACTCCCCTCATTTACTAGATGGACAAGGCAGTGGTAAGCCAAGGGGAAGTCTGTCTCCTTTGTCACTATGGAACTAAACTAAGGGGCAAGCACCCATTATAATTTCCTTTTGGCCCACTCCCAAGAGGGCTAAGAATAGATACGTCACTTTAGTCTGCTTCCTCCTAAACTACTTCGTGTCTCCCGCATTGGAGACATATTTTTTGTGCATTCAATGGTATATACATATGCGTATAGTTACATGTGCATAGATTTACTGCGTTTTCTTAGTGCATGCTCTTCATAATAAATGGTTATCCTTATGAAGCAGAACTTTAGTTTTATGTCAAATCTGATGATTTGAATGCTTTGGGGAGCACTGAAAGCCCAGTACTTGAACATTTCTGTCTTATATTTTATCTTGAAAAATGACATCCAATAATGCTGATAGTAAGGGACTTGGTTTGATTATATACTTCTCTAATGTCTCTAAATATAACATGAATGCAGTCTCTATGCTTTGACTAAAGAACTAAAAACAAATCTGGTTGGTGGGCATAAAGTTACTTCTCACCAAGCTTGTAAAATTCAGCAAAGTTTATATGCATATAAAATTTACCCAGTGAGAATTGAGTCTTTTTACTCATAGTAATGAAAGCCTTTAATTCTCCTTTTTAATTTGCCTTTACTAATTACTGATAAAACACACCAAAGCAGCCATCGAGTTCATGAAGTCCTGGAGATCATGTAAGACTCCTGGCATGAGCTGTATTTTTCCACCGTGAAGTGGATCAGGAGCCCTACAGAAAGATGGAGCCTTTCAGGAGAAAGACCAAATACTTCCTCTCCCTCATCATGCTTTCTGCATATCGGGTCTGCCTGAGTCTCATGATCCGATTTTCTTAGTCACCTATTTTCTCTAATGAGTATCTTTTTCAGGAAACACACCAACAAGAACAATAGTCTTTCCTTCTTTCACTCTGAGAAATCCATAATCTGGGAGCTAGATCATTTGAGCATCAAACACAAACTCCAGTTTATGGCCAGATACCTGGCATGCACTGAAATTAATTCCCTCCAACATAAATCTTATTTGGGGGAACTTTACTTCTAGGAAGTCTATGTTGTGGGTCTTTGTTGGGATAAGTCAAGAGTGCCTGGAATGTAGAGCATGGTCGCCAGGCCGGATACCTCCTACTGAGGGCAGCAGGAAGCTGGCCCACTCCATTCTAGGGGCACTGTCTCTTACCCAACAACCCCCAAGCAAAACTATTAAGCCTCTAATCCTTTAATCCTAACCAGGTTCCTTGTAGATTATGTGACTGGAGGACAGACAAAGGCCACATGGCCTTAGAGGGCCCCTCCCTCCCTCTACCTGCTGACCTGCCAGAAAACCCAACCCTCACCTCTTTGCCCACGAAGCTTTCCTATATAAAACTCTGCTTCTGCCATAATAAATGAGTTGTCAACTGACACAGCCTCCCGGGTGTTTTCTTCCCATCGTACTCACTGCTGCCCAAGGTCCCCTCCCCCAACTGGTCTCTCTCCTCAACTCAACCTTCCGCTATGGGCATGGGTGCACAATGGTCTCCCCGGAGCACCAGAGTTCAGGCTTAGGTGGGGCTGGCGGTCTTCTCATTCACCATTCAAATAAACACATACCCACATTAAAATACAATCATATAAATATAATCAGTATGAAGGTTATGTCCGCCCACATCAACCACTATCACTGAATGCTGGAATTATCATAAAATATCTAAATATATTCAAAGAGAAAAAGGAATCTTTTAAAACTCTGCAGCTTAAAAATAGCCATAATATAGAGGAAACATTTTAAACTATAACTTAACATGTTCTTAACCATCTTTTTTAAATCGTAAGACCTGATAAAGATGGAATCACTGTTATTTACATAGAAACTGCTGACTTAAACAAAAATCTGTGTTGTTTTCAGGAACTTATAGTTATACACCTTAGACACAAATATCATGTGTACTACAGGAAATATCCTAATGCCGAGGTCAAGAAGGCTGGGGTGAATGAAGTTACACATTGATGTCAAACTGTTAAGCATTTTACCTCCCACAGTGGTGTTGCATGCAGGGATTCAAACAGCTCCTCCATGTCACGTCCTTCTGTCTGTGGTTGGAAAGATACACACTCTTCAATGAATTCTCGCTCCTCCCTGATTCCCATACATGTCTCCACCTGCTAGCATGACACTCTACCCTTGTTAGAGGATTCACTGATTCCTGCTCACCCTCTTCCTCTTCTTTGGGATGTCTGGGTGCACTTAGCATTTTTCACTAATCCTGCACTTTCATGTTGGGATCTGGCTCTGGATTCAGGGCCGGTAGCCACAGCAGCACCTGCCCAACTTCTGTGTTAAATGTTTACCAATTCTGAGAAAAGATCATAGTGGTTATGTTTATTATCCCTTCATCATGGTAAATCTACAATTTTTCCTACAGGAAAAATAAGCAGCAAAAAGTTCCGCCTAGATTTGGAGAAGTAAGAGTTTCAATTCCAGTTTCCAAATTTTGCCCCATTGTCTACGGTCTCTGGGGAAATTTCCTCAATTTCCTTGAGCCTCAACTCTAGAACGACCAAATACCAACCTCCAATGAAAGGATCATGCTAAAAGACAAAAGATTACTTTTTAAAAAAATCCTATGTATGCTTGAAAGCAAAACTTACAAAGTACATCAAGATTCACAGGTGGAAAAAATGTTTCCCTTTGTCCTTTGTGCTTCATGGATATTTTATCTGGTTCTCATGACAACACCATGAAACAAACCAAGGAACACTAAGTAATCTGTCTGAATTCTGAAAACAAATAGTGATCCTTGACTCCAATCTGTTTCATTGTAAAGCCCAATTTCTGTAGTCTATTCATTGTTTAACCACTTTGCTATTTATTTTTTAATGCTTATACGTATTTAACTTTTACAAATCATTTATATCATGAAGTAGGCTGTGGGAACCACACAAAGCGGAATGAAGGCAGAATCTTGGAACCAAAAAGTTCCATCACAGTCATCCAGTTGAGCCCTTAACTTACAGAAAGATCATCAAACAATTCAGGCCCATTGTCAAGGAAGGAATTAACTGCTCTCCTAACTCCTTCTCTGCCTAACCATGCTTGCTAACCACAGAGTTCCTCCTTACATCACTTGAACTCCCTCCACCTGCAATTTATGCCTTTCTTCACTTATTCTTGCTGAAAGAGAGGAGGAGAGAGAGAGGAGAGAGAGGAGAGAGAGAGAGAGAGAGAGAGAGAGAGAGAGAGAGAGAGAGAGAGAAACAGCTGGTCACCATCCTCCACATAATCACACATGGGATAATGAAGGTGGTTATTAAGTCGCCCTCCAGTAATTCCAGTCCAGGTCTCACTTCTCAGACTTACTTACTGGGCAAAGATGGCAAGTAGAAGAAAATACATTCAAATATACTCACACCTAGTGAAATACTGTGCAGGAAAATTGTTTGGGGAGTAAATGTCATTTCCAGTTACTACTGCAGCTAATCCACTGCAATTGTTTTCAATATGAAGCACATTCAATAATAGCTAAAGATATAGATATTTTATGTTCAACTTAGATTTGGCTTTATCTGAGTTTGAAGTAATTAAATCAGGAAATCCAAGGTGAAGGGAAAAAGTAGGGAGGGGTTTGGAGAAGAGCCAGCAAGATATTTGATTTGAAGCACATGTGCTTGAAAATAAATATGGAAGATAGACCACACCTTTCTTAAATCATGATGGCAAATGAAGGGGAACCTTCTGTGTGCTAAGAAAGGGAATATATAGGCTAGTACCAAATGGGAGTTGCATCAGAGAAGAATAATTCCCAGAAACTGCTCAGATTGACCGAGAAGCTGTTTGGCACACCAGTGTGACAGAATAAGATCGGAGAGCTCCTTATAATTACTTTGTCCAGTTGCTGAGACATTGCCTGTGTGCCTAGTAGGTGTGGGCATGTACAGCTGAGAAGGTGTAGGGTATAAGGCACAGTTTACATGGAAGTGTTTTTAAAGGCACCCCGTCTCTTCAGCTAGAAATTAGATATATCTAAATATCTATCTATCGATCGATCTATCTATCCATCCATCTATCCATCCATCTATCATCTATCTATTGCCCTTCATTGGTTTTAGCTCGATTGATTGGTTGATTGATTGATTGATTGATAGCTTTTAAAATGGCTTTGTTTTATTAGGGTCCCTAATTTGAGAAATAATATTCTCCATTAAATCAATGGAATCCTAAAAAACATGATTCTGTGAAAGGGGATCACATTCAGGATCCATTCTTGGTTTAAGATAAGGTTGTGTCTATTAATGTATCTGTTAATATATTTTAACTTTCACTCAATCATTCATCAACATGAAAGAGTATAAACAATATCTGCCTCCTAGACATGAGTATTATGTGAGTCAGCACATAAGGGTCTCTAACAGTGTGTGGCACATAGCTTGACAGATGTTGAATATTATTATCAATCATTCTATAGAGAGAAACATGTGCTTTGAGTAGCGTATTCGGGAATACATAAAACTCATGAATGGCAAACGCTTTTAAGACAGAGGTTCAGACCAACAGCCATGTCAGTAGTCAACTTCTCAGAATTAATCAAAGGAAGATTTCAGAAAGAAAGTTATGATAAACATTTGATGGAGGACGGGGCATATAAAATATATTTTGTTTTGTGGTCATTGTGTTCACTCAGATGCCAATCCACTACATACCTGAAAAGGAATCAAGGAGGAAACAGTTTTGTTCAAACTAATTTTAAGAGGAAAATTGTTGAGGGAATTTTATTGGTTCAGTTGTCAGAGGACTTAGCATGTAGTACATACATTACTTGGCTTCCATGACTCTATGGAATATTACAATCTCTTTACAGTTATTAACACCTCATGGAGTATAAACTTAGGGAGAAGTATGTATTTATTAAATAATTTTTGTGGTAAGAGGTCTCATTATGTAGCACTGTCTCTCCTAGAATCATGTAGATCCATCTGGCCTGGAACTAAGATTATTTTACTGAACTTTTGTGAATCTCATACAATATAATTTGATGGTATTTGGAATCCCTCCTACCCACATGTCCCCTTACTGATCCCTTCCAAGTTTAATGTACTGTATTATAAATATATATGTATATATATATAATACACATGTATATGTATATATAATACTGCACCTCCT
>NW_008331789.1:900556-916855 GCF_000622305.1 Nannospalax galili
ATATATATATAATGTACTCTAATGTATATATAAAACATAATATATGCATACATATATACATATGTATTGCATATATATGTATATATGTATAATACAACCAACGGAGCCTGATCTTTGTTCCCAAATGACCTTCAATTTGGGTCCATCTTCAGTGAAAGTTCTTGAAGGATGACATAAAAGATAAGTTAATTAGTGACTACTTAATTGGCTAGATAAAACCCACTCATGCACTAATACTTCTACTTTCTTAAGCAAAATGAATTATATTATAAACACATTCTCTTTTTCTGTTACTTGGTTAAGCTGCATTTCCTCCTGGGTTACAACTGGCTTCTCTACCTCTTCTTCCAAATACGTGCATATTGTCTCCTCATGATCATTCAGACTCAAAAATTGGTCTTTCTCTGGACAATGAACCTAAGTATTTCAATATAGCCTCTCTGTCTTCTCTGTTACTGATCTTCTCTGTTATTGATCTGTGCCTTGTTATTCCAGTTTGTGTTTTCAAGGAATTTGTTAAAGATAGTTTTTTTCCAAATTCACTTTAATGAGCTCAATACTGATTTTTAAAACTTACACCAAATACCCAAAGGGGATACAAAGTTTCTCTGCAGGATTTACATGGAAAATAATAATACTGGTGACATTTTTCAGTATAACAAAATCAAACGCTAAAATGTATAGCACAGTTTCTTTATAAAGAATGTTAAATAATGAATTTAGATTCCTTTTTTGCTTTAGAAAAATACATTATGTTGTGGCTTTTGATCAATGCATCATTACATATTTATTTGGTCACAATGATAAGGTCAAGACAAAGTAATTGGTCTTATATTCAAATAAATATTCTTTGTTTCTCAAGTAAGAATCAGAAAATATCTTACCTGATTTTTATTAAGTTCTTTCCTCTTATTCTACCAATGAATTCTCAATATAGTGGAATAAAATGCATGTGCTGAATAGCCATTTTAAATGATGCAATTTGAGTTTATATAACAGTGTTCAGCTCATTTAGACACTTAGTATACTCTAATCTGTCTTACGTATAATATGTTCATTCCCAACCCACAGCATGAACAATTCATGAGAACAGGTATTTCTGTTTCATAGGATCACTGTAGCTTTTCCAATGCTAACAAGGTACTTAGAAGTGACACTTCAGTAATTTTTTATTTTGATGAAATGAATTAGGTTATTGTTGACCTTTATATGTGGAGAACTTGAATGCATTTAACATGGTAGAGGGTGTGATTGTGCTTTTGCTCAAGCTCTGACCTTATAAGAGAAGAGCATGTTCATGCTTATAGAGATGAAACCAACCCTGACTATTCAGCCTGTGGTGTTATCCTCCTTCCCTGAGCTGTTCGAACACCACTGTTCTGGACAAGACTTGGTCCTCTGAGGGTAAAACTAAAGGCTATTCTTGAACTCAGTGTAAGAGAAGATCTAAATATTAAGGAGATACTTCAATGTTGGAACAAAGTTACATGAGAATACAAGTAATGCTAAGCAAACATTTGCGAAAATGTCTTGCTTAAGGTCTAGTTCTCTCTCCCTCTTCCTCTCTTCACCTCTTTGTCCCTTTTCCTTCTTTCTTCCTCTCTCTGTCTTTCTCTCTCTTCCAGTATCTATTAGCTGGCTATAAATCCTCATACAGGAATGGGCCCCTGTGAGACCCGGCACTACTATGACAGAACATTAATGGACCCAAATTTGTGTAGATCTAGTACAGGCAAACCACAACAGCTGGGAGTTCATAAGGGCAAAGGCTGTGCCATGCCTGGAGGACTGCATTTCATAAAAAGTAATGTGTATATTTTAGTGTGTGTGTGTATGTGTGTGTGTGTGGTGCTGAGTCACTTTCTTCCTAAGAAGTAGCTTCAAATTCCAGCATATTTTGAAATTTTAACAAAATAGAGTTAATTTTTAGAAACCCAACAAGAAAAATTAGGGCTAGCAGAGTTGGAAGCTAAAGAAAAGCAGAGTAACATTTGCTAATGCAGACTCCCCTGGTGCCACTGAAGTCTAAAGTAGTTAAACTCCCTTATCCCTGATGAAAATGGAGGCTGCAATCCCTGCCTATGTACGTGTCTGCTCTGCTTTTTAAGCAGAGAAAAATGGAGGTTTGGTTTGGTTTGGTTTGGTTTGGTTTTTCTGCAACTACTTCTTCTTAATTGTCTTTAACAGAAATTTTGGTATGGCATGTTCTAATGGCTTACATGCCACAGGCTGGGTAGCTTTCAACAACAGAAATGCATTGCTCATACTTCTATACACTGGATGTCCAATTCAAGATGTCAATATATATGGTCCTTGGTGAGAGTTCTTTTCATGGTTTCAGATGGCCCCATTCAGAGGAGGAGCAGACAGTTCAGTTCTATCCTTTCCTCCTCGCCTCCCGAGTGCTGGGATTAAAGGTATACACCATTATGCCCAGCTTCTTTTTCTTGAAAACCATTAATCATACCCCAGTATACCCAACCCTTATAAAATTAAAGGCTTTAAAAAGTTTAATGCAACATAAAGCAAATCTTATTCCTTTCCCAAATTATTTTATTATTGTAGTAATTATAATATCTTTCATAAAGTATAGGCTTCTTAAGAACAAAATATTCTAAAATAACAATTAACATGAAATTCTTAGCATTTTATCTATGCTGTTTTGCTTTTGTGATGTGATTTTCAAATATTACACATCTGTTAATTATTTAGGCCAGGAATATGTGACTTGTTTTCAGTTAATTATAAGAATTATGATATTGGGGGTTGGGGATTTAGCTCAGTGGTAGAGCGCTTGCCTAACAAGCGCAAGTCCCTGGGTTCGGTCCTCAGCTCTGAAAAAAAAAAAAAAATAGACAAAATAACAAAAAAGAATTATGATATTAAAAAGAGCACTGGACTGAATTAATGCCAGAATATAGATACCAGTCCTAGATATGCTGCATACAAAGACTGCCAGGCTTAGCACATGAAAATAAAGAACACTCAGTTCAGTTTACATTTACCATGAGCACTGCACAATATTTTACTGCTAATGTGTTTTGTGTATTATTTGGGGAATTCTTATTCTAAAAAGTGTATCATATTTTGAAATTCAGATTTAAGTGGCATTCTGTTTTTTATCTGGCAACTGTTTCAAAAGGTTACTCTGACCCTAAGGAACCTATTTTACATCTATAGACTTTTCTTTCTGTTATGTACAAAATGATGGATATGGACTTCCATAGTTGATGTGTTCACATTATGAATCAAATGTCAGTATGTATAACCTTGAGCTAAGTGTTGGAGAAAATGAGAGATTGAAGCTACCAAGGCCTTTGAGAATAAATATGCTTTATAATATTGAACTGAACTAGGAGAGATCTGTGGCCATTGCTCAAAGAAAAAATGCATCTTCTTTTATTAGAAGGTTTTCTGGATTCATTGGATCACAGCTATTGTCTGTGTTGAGTCTGAGTGGTAAAGATAAGCTACGAAAGGAGGTGCTGTTATAATGGGTGACACAATGTCCAAATATGCCATGGAAAGCTCCAGTTTAGACCAGCTGTCTTGATATTCATTCCATTAAGTATTTTTTCCCTCTTAGAAACTGACAGTGTCACAAATCCATAGCCTATCACACAGCTCACCTTGCTGAGATCTATCAGGAAAGATAGAGGCAACCCAATGATGTACCACAGAACTTCTTATACGACTCTTTAATTAATTAATCTAATTAATAAAATTCATAATCTGGAATTATTTTTAAGTATTCTAACCTGTTCATATTGTAAGAAAAAATTTTAAGCAACAAGTAATTTATAACCTGACTGAAAAAAACAAGGGTTTCCAAGAAGTAACCACAAGAGGTTCTGAAGGTCATGAAACTGGCCTCAGGGGGAAATCTGGAGTCCTTGCCCTTTAGTTTGTGGTTCCAGGAATGCTCAGTGTCTTTACAACACAAAGCTCTTCCCTTTTCAGAAAAAGAATGTCTCATATTCTGGAAAATACTGGTAGAGGCTTTCATATGTGATTGGAATGTTTACTTGTATAAACCTAAATATCAGTATTTATTTTAAATTATTTATGATTAAGGGCTAGAGAGACAGCCTAGCAATTAAGAGCATTGGGTGCTCTTGCAGAGGACCTGAGTTCGATTCGCAGCACATATGGCAGTTAACAACTGTCATAACTCCAGTTCCAGGGGATGCAGTCATCTGTCTTCTGCAGGCATTACATGACACAGGTGCACTTACATACATGTAACCAATACAATCATAGACATAAAATAAAATAATAAAATAAACAAAAATTACATATAATTAAATGGTAGTATCTAATGATTTCTGTGATGTTACACATCTTTGGTCTATAGGGCCCAGATCATCTTTCTTTACCATATAAAAGAAAGGAAATCAAATGTCTTATACAAAGAAGCACTATGTTATTGACTATTCCAGCTGATCTATGTGTATTGACTTGTTGAATCCTCACAACCACTCAAGATTAACACCACATTTGCTTTCATTTAAAAGCGTAGAGATGAGTTGGGGCTATAGCTCATTGGTGTAGCACTTTTCTAGCAGGATCAAGACCATAGCTGCAATCCCCAGCTATGTATATAATAAAAATAAATTCATAAGTTTGAGGCTGAAGAGTTTGGGTGCCTCTCAATATAATGACTACCATACCCCATCTATGGAACTGACTGCTATGTGTCTCTTATATCAGTGAATCATACAGAATTCCTGACAGCTTGTTCCACTAATGTGATGGTATCTAGGTTCATCCACGTGTAGCTTATGTTAGAATTTCATTCATTTTAAAGACTGAAAATATTACATTATATGTGTACATAAACTTTTCTATCCATTTTGATCTTCCTCTATACTTGGGTAACTTCCTTCCATCTTACAAAAAGGAAATAATTTGGTATTATTAAACAAATTCATAAAGAAAAGTGTTCACCACCTAAACCATTTTTTAGTGAATCACAGTAGCATTAAATACATCCACAGTATTGGAGAACCAATCTCCAGAACTCTACATTTTGCAAAAATGAGAATCTATACATTGAGCAACAACAGCAAGTATATCTGTCTCTCTCTTTTCCTGCCCCAGACAACCATCCCAGTAGTTGGGATTGCCTGTATCAGACCTGCACAAATTTGGACCCATTGATGTTCTGTTATGGAAAGAAAGGATTGCACAAGGGCTCTGAGGACTTATAAGGAGTTAATGGTTCCTGGGAGGGAGGGAAGGAGAAAGAGAGAGAGAATGAGAGAGACAGGGAGAGCACTTTTTCTTCACTGACGTAGCTTCTGTATGCTGTCCATGCTTTTGTAACTTCTCATCCATAATCCTGTAAGTAACCCTAATTAAACTCATTGGTTCATTAAGCTACAACTGAAAATAGTTATCTTTTGTTCTGTTATTTGTAGCCTATCTCAAGATGGATACTCATTTGCTTTTCTTCCTAGGAAAAGTTTATAAAAAATTAATAAAATTCTGTTTTAATTAATAAAAATCTGTTTTCTCCTTTGTTTTTTATAACAGGGGTTGATTATAATTCCTAATACCGAATTGAGCAAAAATATTTCCCATCTGTATAGCATTTCATGATAGTATCCCATACAGACCATCGAGGATTGCTATGAAACAGATTGACCACCAATCTACTTTCTGCCTCTATGAATTTGACTAACCAGGATGCCACATATAAGTGGAATTATACGGTGTTTATTCTAAAAGCTCCTCCACAATATCCTTTTTGAGATGAAAAATTGTTTCATTGTGCACACAGAACATATTTGTACATTCTTTAATTTGTTTGTTTGTTTCAACAACAATTAAATTTTTTAATTAGCTTAAGTTTTCTAAATACCTCAAAATTCTCTGGAAATCTAAAGAATCTTCAGAAATCTGTCATGTGTTGAGAATTGTCAGTGTTGTCCCTGTCAAACCCACACAAAGTGTGGAGTACCAAGCAGTAGTGGGCGAAGGGGACACAGTAGGCCTTGCACTCCCCACTGTCCAAGACTCTTGGGAGGCTCCTTTCCCATATACATTCCCCAGCACCTGCTAAGTCTCTTGAAACAGCCATGAGTTACCAGACTGAAAGAGGAAGTTAGCATCACTCCATTTCCGGTCTGTGACCTGAACCTCACTGTCGATATTTATCATGGTTCTGTTTCAGTGGCATTCACTGTGGCCACACTGCACTACAACGTAGGTTCTGGGCAGAACCTCATGGCAATACTTAATGTGTTTTCCAAGGACAAGGTAGAGATTGATGTTTCTCAAAGCGGTTGAGCAGTGCAGCACTGTGTTCAACATTTTTCAAGGCCAAGTGCTGTGCAGTTCCTAACTCAACTGACAGACCACTTTTTCCTACCCTCCTCCCACCTTCGGTCTTGCTGTGTCATCAGTGTAGTTCAGGCTCTGCTGTGCTCTTTCAAACACCTGTGATAATCAGCATCTCTGGATTTCTCCAAGTCTCTGCTTCTGCAATATTAAACTGTAGTTTATTTTGTCAGGTACCCTCGTTTGAGAAGCTGTTTTGATGCAGAGCTACTAAGAAGTGAGAAAGTGCTGATTCCTTCTGCTCTGCCGGCTTGACTCCTCATAGGAAAAAAAAAATCTCTCAACGTTTTTTCTTAATGATTGACACAGTCTCACTAGTGCTGCTTAAAACTGTAATCTTTTCCTTTCCCTTAATTTCGGTGCTGTGCTGACTCAGGCTGCTGACAGCTTTGCATCAGGTCCTTGTTTGCTTGTTGGTATTGCTCTTCTGTTGCTCCAAGTCTTCATCACATCTCTGATAGCTCATTGACACTGCTCTCCTCCCAGCAAGGGTTGTCTGTTCGCTCTGTACTCCAACAATTACATGAGGTGAGATTCAAGGCAACACCCACCCCCAAACTTCATGATGTAGCCCAATCCCATTCTGTCACTTTTATAAGGTTAATGTTTACAAATTGCTTACTTGTTTCCCCTTTTTGGTTTTGAGCTTCCAGGGTGGGGTGGGGAGGCATACTGGAGAATCATTAAATATGCTCCAATATGCTACATTGTTGTGAGATGAAAACCAGCCAGATCATGTCCACTGTAGCTAAAACAATTAAGCAAAATATACAAGTTATGTACTTTATAAATATGCAGGCATGGAAATGTCATACCATTTAATGCAACATTTTACAAACATGGATATTTAATAACATAGCTAAAGAGCTAGGAATATATAAAAATAAACACGTATATCATCAGTTTTTCTCAAATTTATTTTTTCATCACGTCTAATGTATAAGCTTCATAAAATTTGTTTTAAAAATGGAATTTCTGGGCTGCAATTTGCCAGCACTAGAGGGTTAATCTGGGATAGAGTTCATACTACTAGGTATTAGTGACCTTATTTCACTCTTGGGTAAACCATTAATGACTACCACCAAGCTAGAGGATAACTTCTTTGCTCTTGAATAGCATGCTATGTACAAGGCATTATTGTAAGTGTCTAGACATGTAACAGAGAGGGTCTAGGACATGCTATTTAAATGTGTCACTTTGGCACTTGAGAAAACACCAGAAGCATGACATTGCCCACCCTTTTACCCTGAAGCAGGTCATAGAAACTAGGAGGAATTTTCTGGCCTTTTTCTAGAGTTGGTCATAAGATTTTTATTCAAAGGATGCCCTCCTTTGCCCAGAGGAAGGATTGACCTTTTCTCTGAAGACGCAGAGACATAAAGAAAAGTTTAAACAAATGACCCTAGCAAATACATTTTTCAAAGCTATCTACTTCATCATTAAACAGCATAAAGATATGCAGGTATAATTTTTTCTTCTGGTCTTTGTTTCCTCATGAAAGCTCCCATATCATGCAAAACTTATTAAATAAATATTTTCTCATCTCTTTTTATTTATTGAGACAGGGTTACACATTGTAGCCCATACTGACCTCATACTCCTAACAATCTTCCTGTCTTAGACTCTCAAGTGCTAGGATTTAGCAGCATCAGTCACCTGTCCAGCTGTTTTCTATTTCAGTGTATCATCTTACAGTGACTTTAACCATGAACCTGGTATAGGAAGACTAGATAATTCCTTTCCTTACAAGAATGAACAGGATAAAGACATTTCAGCACAATGTAGGCAGACTAATTCCAGCATCAGCTTTCAACCCTATGTCACATTTTCTTTGCCTCATAGAAAATGCATGAATCAACATCTATTTTCAGTAGAATAAGCCAGTCTGCAAATATAGTCTCTTGCATTGTCTCTTCTAGTATTTTTAATTTTTTTGAGACAGGGCCATGTAATCCCACAGGCCCAGAACTGGCTATGTAGACCAGGTTGACCTCCATCTCATAGAGATCCACTTGCCTCAGGCATCCAAGTGCTGGACTCAAAGGTCTGCACCACCACCCCTATATTTTCTGGTATTTTTAAATTAAACAACTTGCAAGAGTCTATTAAGTGGACTATATCCCAATGGCCAATCACCTGGAATCTTATGGATCCATAAATCTTTTCCGATGCTTCTCTGAAGAGGGTTAAAAGTAAGGAGAAATTCCCAAGAAGCTGAATCAGTCCAGAGAGCTAAACTCACAAATGTGAAAGGAAGTGTGGAGAACTGTGAACACTGGGGCCTTGGAGGGATACCTTATATGTAACTGTAGAGACTCTTCCCTCCATTCTAGTCCTTGCACTAAGAGAAACACAAATCACCTCATCTCCACCAAAGTCAGGATAGGGAACCACAGTCACTCCCCAGAGGGGGTTAGTTTTTTGTTGTTGTTGTTTTTGGTTTTTGTTGTTCTTGTTGTTTTTACTTTCACCATTAAAGCATATTCCAGTTGAAATTCTCTTGGGTTAGTAACAAATGATAAATATTAGACAAACAAACAAGTAAATAAATAACAAATTTTTCAAAAGAATAAAATAATGACAACCAAATCTGAGTAATGATGTATAGAATGTGGAGTAACCATCATAGTCAGTCTCTCTCCTTTTGTCAGAGAAGCCCTGTCATTCTAACAAGTTACCAGAAAACCATAGCTGCCTGAAGGAACATTACTCTGGTGAAACATCACTCTCTTCTCTGTGTTCTTACACTTTGAGTGAAGTGGTTATGGAATTTCAGGTTGGAGGGCCTGCCCAGAGGGTTCATAATACATCCTTGAACATTCAGAGATGTGTAGCTTTCAAGCAAGAATCAACAGTTATTCCATTGCAAAGTTGCCCTTTTGCTATGAATAAACCTGAAACAGCTTAGAAAGTGCTGTAAAAATAAGGGCAGTAACCTCTATTCTAAAACTGCAGTGTGAAGCTGTTCTGCTAGATGACAAATTCTAGAAGCAGACTGCCTTAGTTATTGTGGCCTTTATTTCCTTCCATAAAATAGTCACAGAGAGCTTTTTATTTCAGTTTCCTCATCTGTGAAATCAAGAGAATAATATTGATCTATTTCATGAAGTTATGGTGTAGATTAGGTGAATTAACCCATGTAAATCCCTTAACCAGTGCTTGATAGGTACTAAGAATATTTGTATTATCATCATACTTTTATCCATCATAAATATCTTAACATAGCAAAGGTATATATAGGCCACATATCCAGTACGTACTTGGATGAGGGAACAGTCACTGTCAGCCTGCACAATGTTCCTCTTCACTGTGTAAGCATCTATAAAATGGAGATAGGTAGACTGCCCTTTCTAGCAGGTCTTAACTATTATGAAAATTAAATGAGATAAGGTTTGAAAAGAGTTTTATGAATATATGAAGGCTGATAACTATGCAGCTTAACAGTGTTGTTATCATTTTAAAGGAAGCTGTAAGTAGATGACAAACCTTGAAGGAAGAAGTAGAAAAGAAGTTTTCTTCTACAACTGGTAGAAGGTGTGGAGTACACGGTATCTGCTTTAGGAGGAAAGAAAGAAAGAAAGAAAGAGAGAGAGAGAGAGAGAGAGAGAGAGAGAGAGAGAGAAAGAGGCTACCCAACACACATGGGTGCTAGTTCTCCATCCTATTCACCACCTTTTAGTGTTATAGGTTGTTTCTGCATTCTTCCGTTTGAGATACCTCAGTGTCAAAGAAAATTAAATTTCTAGTATAAGTCCATCAAATTGTACTGTATATGTATGTGTGAGTATATATATATATATGTGTGTGTGTGTGTGTATAAATGATACATTATCAAAAACATCTGTAGTATTATTAGAAAGTGTTTGAACCTCTGAGGTAGAGTCTACTAGAAGTTGTGCCATTGGGGATATAACCTTGAAGAGGTATTGGGGCCCTGGCAGGTTCCCTTCTCCGATTCTTAGCAGCCTGTGGTGAGTGGTCTTTCCACTCTATACTCCTCTCATGATGTGCTGCCTTGAAATAGATCCAATAGGTGATGGCAACAAACAACTATAGTCTGAATTTTGTTGTTTTCTATCAGCAGGTTAGGCTATATAATCAGCTACATTTTAAATGTGGATTTTGGGGGACTGGGGAGATGGCTCAGTGGTTAAGAGCACTGACTGCTCTTGCAGAGGACCCAGGCTCCATTCCCAGCACCCACATATCAGCTAACAACCATCTGTAACTCCAGTTCCAGGGCTCTAATGCCTTCTTCTGATGTCTGTGCATGGGTACACTTATACACCTGCAAGCATTACACTAATACATATAAAATAAAAATAATAAAATGTTTAAAAATGTAGATTTTTGAATCATTGATTAAAAGCCCTTTCCAAACTTATAGATGGCCCAAGGTATTTGTTGAAGCATAAGAAACCAGGATTAACACCCCAGTAGAGACTTTTCTGAACTGGAACTTTGGTAACTCTGCTGGAATTAATTTATCCAGCCATCTACATGGCACAATGAGATCCTACTGTGATAGTTTACATAAGAAATGTCCTCCAGGGACTTAGATATTTGAACACATAGTCTCTAGTGGCTGGCATTGTTTGGGGAGGTTATGTAACCTTTAGGGGGTAAAGTTTTGCTCCAGGAAGTACATCACTGGGAGTGGGCTTTGAGAGTTTATAGCCTTGTCCTGCCTTTACTGCTCTCTGCATGTGGATAAAGATGTGATTTCTCATCTTCCTCCTCTGGCCACCTGCTGCCATGCCTCCCTGCCATTATGGACTTGAATTCTCTGGAAGCCTATCCCATATAAGCTTTCTGCCTCAAGTTGCTCTTGGTATTTTATCATAGCAACAGAAAAGCAATTAAAACTATATTTAGTAAACTCCTAGCTATTTTAAAGACAGGAAGGCACATAAGTGTTACTGCTTTCTGTTGCTCTGTTTTATGCTTGATTTCTACATTGTTTTATCAGAGGAAGAAATGAAGAAAATTCTATATTTAAAAAAAAGCTCAAAACAAACAAATGAAAACAAAAGGGCAGGTGTGATGACTCAGCTAATGGGGATACATGCTACCAAGCCTGAGGAACTGAATTGCTTCCCCAGAGAACACGTGGTGGAAGGAGACAGCTGAGTCAGGTAAGCTGCTTTCCCACCTCCACAACACACATCATAGTGTGCCCATGCACACATATACCCCTCCAACATGCAAATAAATAAATAAATAATTTTAACTAGAAATTGAGACATTGAACACTTTGCTGGACAGTAAGTCAAATTTTCTTTATGTAGAAGCTGTTTCTGCAAGTAAAAATTGATCTTTTAGCAAGTGGAATACATATCTTAATACTTTTGGACAGTGTTAGTACACAGGCTATAGATCTGAAAAACTAGTTAGTAACAAATTATGAATCTATTTCTATATTCAGTGATTGAAATTTTCCTAATCTCTTGCCAGAGTTACGCAAGACTGCTACAGAGGTATTTAGAGTTAACTGAATGGAAGTGTTCATGCCAAAATGTCTTCTACCTTCTATAGCAGTTTGAAAGCAAAATGTGCTTTGTGTGGGGACAAAGTTGCCCCATTTGGGGGGATTATATGAAACAGTCAGTGCTGCTCAGGTGCATTTGCTAGATTTGGAGGGCCAATGTACATGCAGTGGTTAAGAACTCCTTGTCTGGGGTGAAAAGACACAAACACAGCACTGTGTGCTTCTGGTTGGATGCAGATGTCTTCCATTAGAACCTCCAGCTGACTGTGGAGATTACTTGCTCCCCAGGGTTTCCACTTTTGCTTCACTTTGGAACTCTGAGGATTTTTTTTTTTTCTATCATGTTTGCTCAGTAATGCAATAAATAAGATTTAGGAAATATTTTATTTTCAGACATCTCATTGGTTTGGATGGCATATTTATTTGGGAGAAGTGAACCATTATGCTTCTAGAAATGGAAGCCCACCAATCGTGTCAGAGCTCAGCCATAGAATACCTGTTTGTGTATAATTTTAAATAAGGCTAGTATTGCACTATTCAGTGGTTGATAACTGTCTTTACTGGATGTCACACATATTCAGGGAAATAAACGCAGCCTTATTATGTTCTAGTATCTTCTGAATCATGGTTTCTGCACCTTCCTCATTTTCTTCACTCCCAGAGTAATGTCTTTAAGGCTAGAATGCATCTATTTTCTAACCTTCTGCAAACTTCGGTCACATGTATTATCGCAGGGCACAGGCCATCAACCAAATATCAACGTCCAGTTGATAGAAAAGGCTGGATTGAGTTCATCCCATTTGGTGACATTCTAGCTATTCTTTTTCAATTCTTTAAAATTATTTTACGCCTATGAGTGTTTTGCCTGCATGTATGTAAGTGCACCACAGGCATGCAATGCTCTTGGAGGGCCTAAGAGGGCATCTTATCCCCTAAAACTGGAGTTACAGATTGTTAATAGCCACCATTTGGGTACTGGGAACCAAACCTGACTCCTCCGGAAGACTCAAATTTATTTATTTATAAATTTGATTATTTATAAATAATCAAATTTACTTGTTATAACTTTATAATTTTTACATTTTTAAATGACTATATGCACATCTTATCAAAATTTGCTTCTCTCTTTTTAAAAGTATATTGTAACAAGATAGTCTCCACATCAAAGCTTGTTTTGTAAGGTAACAAAATAAAAGCAAAATTCAACAGAATTACAAATTTTTTGTTCCTTTTGAAACAGAGTCTCCCTGTAGCCCCAGCTGGCCTGCAACTCACTATGTAGACCAGTCTGTGCTTGAACTCACAGAACTCTACCTGCCTCTGCCTCCTAAATGTTGAGATTAAAGGCATGAGCCATCATACCTGGCTGAGAATTATATTTTTAATGGACATGCAAAATAGCACTAGAGTTTCAATTTAAAGCAGCTATGAATAGCTCCATCTATCCTACCAGTCAGATAAGTATAGAATATTTGTGTGAACCTCCAAAGAGACCATGTGGACTCCACACAGCTCAGTCCTGTCTTGTCGTATACAAAAGAGGGCTAGTGCTGACATGTGCTAATAGAAAAATCAGAAATACATTTCTCTTCTGTTTTCCTATAAAGTTATTGGTCACTGAATGACAATTTCCCATGTCTCCATTTTTTATCACACAAGACTTAGTTCTTGTCATTGTCAATGTCACTTTTTTAAAAACTGCATTTTTTTGTTCTAATGGGCAGACACCTTTGCCAGTTTTGATGAGAAAAAAAAGCTGATTTCTTATAAATGAGGTTTCAGCTGAAGGAGAAACGGATATTAGGAAGAGGTGGTTTCTGAGGACCTCCACATCAAAGCTGTTAGCTGACTTCCGGAATTATCTGTGCATTTTACGGTTATTCAACAAATCACTTCTCACAATAAATAGATCCCCTGTGCCACTTAAAAAGGCCATGGCATTCATTTCACTCCATTTCACGGAACAGGAGCAGCTTGTCGCATAGATGAAAAAGAAGTTAGCTGTGCTACCAGCTGCTTTTTACCCTCCATTTGAAGGTTGATTGAAAATTTCATAGTAATGATCTCCTTTGACTTTTTTCCCCCCTCCTACTTGTAAAATCTATTGGGCAACAACTTTTCCTCTCAGGTAGATCTGTTTGGGGTAGTAATTTAGTGTGCATCACAAACATATGTTGTACTTGAATTTTACTTGAAACAAGACCACAACCCTCTTTTTTCCTATCTGCCTATGTGCCTGGTGTGTAACACCATTTTGAATAGAAAGCCAAGACCAAGCTTCTAATAAGACCTCTGACAGCTGTCCCTTATAGAAAGAACTGATAATTCATCTCTCACAAGAAAATTTATTTCCAGATCTTTTAAAGTTGCTATCTTGTCATGGTGGAGGAATCATGGAGATGCAAATGCTGTTCCTAACCTAGTAACTCCTGGACATGGCTCATTCATCTGCTGACCTGCTGTGACTGGTAATAGCTTAGCAGCACCTACTGGTCCTCAGGATTAATCCATGAGAAAAAAATTCTTACACTCATGATCCCCTCATTTAAGAACTGTCTGAATGGTACTGAACAAAATTTCCTAGGACTAATCAGCTATTCTGTGAATATAATTAACCTTGCTAACTTAAGTGCTATATCTTGAATTAAATATGAAGATAATTGATTTAAGCTTACTTCTATGATAGGCTTCCTTTGATGCCTATACACGCTCTCCTTTATAGCATAGGCAGAATACTAAGTGAATATAATAGAGAAAAGAGTTCAACTACCTTCAAACAGAAATATATGCCTGCCACCTATGCTATATTCATTAGTTGATATTTATACCTACTCCCCACTAACAACAACAAAAAGAAATGTGATTTTTAGGTACAAGAAAGGTTGCTAGTCACTAGAATAATTTGATATTAAACAAATGGAGAAGTTAGCTGATACTATATATTGACAGTGTTTTTCACAGATACTTTGAGCCCCCCCCCATTATAGACTATGCTTGACCAGTCAAATCATCTCTTTTAATAGAATGTGATGCCTTTTAAATATAGCTATATGAGTTTTAACCTGATTTCAACCATGATTCTTTTTTCCATTAGACACAATTCACCATTTTCCTTTGTATCTATTTCTTAAGAATGATTTTCTGGAAAGCACAATTTAATTCTGAGGAACAAAGGATTCATCATAATCTGTGTGTTTATTTAATGTTTAATATTCAACACCAGAGAAAGATTTGTTGAATTCGAACAATATTGACATATTTTCAAATATATTTATTCACACTTAAGATGTCTAGCCATCTTCATTGTAATTTGAAGCAAAAAATAATAATAAAAATTCCTACTTCTAGGACTAAACCATAATCAGCTGTGAAATTCCCAGTTTCTTCCCCACAGCTGATTTCTTGTCACTTATGCAAGAAGGAATGCTGCTTGGAGTGGCGTTTTCCAGCCTTTATCCAGATGCTTAAAGAAAGCTTCAGATGCAGAGTCGCTTCTGATTGGCTAAAACCAGTTTAACTTGGACAGTGCTTAGTGCGTCTGAGAATCTATTTTGGTCCATGCCAGTAAGAGCCTATCAATGTCTGTCTGTGACACTCTCTTACGTTAACTTAGCCTTTTCTGAAGTGCAGACTTCACTGACCTAGGACACCAGGAAATGCCAATTTAGCATTTCCAGCAAAGAGGTTTTATGTGTTTATTTTTCTTGGTTTTCTGTAGTTCCTACTGCAAGAGAGCCTGGTTTTGAGGTGGATATAGATGGTCAGGATGATGACAGAACATAATGACAGGATGCCCTCAAGTGGCAATATTTACTCTACACAGAAAGTGCTAAGTGGTTTACAGTATACACCTACAATTCATCCTGTGGCGTCTTCAGCAGAGCATCCTAACAGCTCACGTATCAAGAGAGTGGAAGGTATTAAAGGTACATGAAGGGAGACAAAATTTACTTAATTAGAATGAGTATGATTTTGTCTCCAATTCCCATTTACTAAAATATTGAAACTCTTTATCTATCATTGCATATTTACAGCAAATAATTGGCTATAGAAATTGTATAGATTTATTTACTGGGGTTATTGATTTTAAAATTAGCATACTTATGAGACTGTTTAACATTCAACACCAGAGAAAGATTTGTTGAATTCAAACAATATTGACATATTTTCAAATATATTTATTCATACTCATGGTGTTTGGCCATCTTCATTGTAATTTGAAGCAAAAAAAAAAATTCCTACTGTCTAGGTAAACCATCTTCTAAATTTTTTTTCAATCAGCTGTATAATTTCTACTATTTAGGAAGATTAAGATGTTTTGTATGAAACACACAAAACTCAATAAAGCATATAAATTAAAAACTAAAATAAAATTCACATACTTCATGAACACCTAGATCCTCACAGTGAACCATCCTTAACTCCTCTTCAGAATTACATATGCATGCATGAGGCACAGGAAAGTAATT
>NW_008331789.1:916939-985027 GCF_000622305.1 Nannospalax galili
ATATATAACTAAAGAAAGGATCATTTAATTGCACTGAACTGTCCATGGACCTCCTCATCAGTGATAACCTAGAGCATGCAGACTAGCTCAGAATACAGATGAAAAGTACTGACATCACAATAGAGACTAACATTAATATGATCACATATCACAATCCCCAAGGGGATGAGAGCAGAGCCTTTACAAACCCACACCATCGTTTGTCTAGGAGCCAAGTCTGTGTTTCATCCTGATTTCATTCTGATAAGCATGTGCATTCTGGTTAATACAGTCAACACCTCAAGGCCACTCTCCCACCAGACAGGCTTTTCATCTCCCTTTGAATCTGTTGGCTTTCTGGAAGCCTATTCAGTTTTAACAACCTTAGTTGAAATTTGAGGCAGTTTTCACCTAGGAAGTCTTTCCAGCCTTGGTCTCTCCATCCTACCAAAATGCTATAAGTCATGTTTCTGAAATGGAGCTATGATCACATATTTCCTGGTAAAGTCAGTCTTTAAAAAAAATAAAAATGTAAGCAAAAAGAAGATTCCACTTCGTTTAAAGAAGGGCATTTATTATCCAACTGTAAGCCCTGCAAATTACAATAACAACTGGCCTGACAAGATAGCACACTGGTGCAACAATGGTACAAAACATTATGGGAGTAACCAACCACTTTCTACTTGGATTTATGGTTTACTTCACAAGGTGGAGGTCATTTCTGGGACTGTTATCAGGGCCAAGAACCTGTGGGTAGACAGGTCATAGGCTGTAGGGAAGAATCTACTACTATTATACTGCTAAATGAAAAAAGTATTAAAGTGACTCTTAAGGATTTATTGTGAAATCCCCCTTTCAGTCCTCAACAGAGAAGCTTATTCTTGAAGCAGACTGATTAACACAAAGACTCACAAGAGGTCAGTGTGTAGAGAATAAGAAACTACAGAGTGCTCATCACTAAATGGGACACATATATCACATCCTGCCCACCCAAAGCTCAGGGATCATTGCAGAGGAGGGAGTGGAAAGATTGTAAGAGCTAGAGGTGGTAGATGAATTCAAGGAAATGCCATTGTTTGGACAACACAAGACAGTTGCATACATGAACCCAGAATGCTAGTGAGAGCATGCATAAGACACGCACAAGCCCAAACCAGACAAAAACCCAGCATGGATGGGGGAGGTGGGAAATAAGTTTGAGCCCTAGCTGACAAACCATTGGCAACTGACAGCTACTGGGAGATGAAGACCCATTTTTCTTTAAGGGTGTGATGCAGGTAGTTGAACAGGCTCCAGAAGATGGACCCACACCCAAGAACATTTGGAAAACACAAATTAGACTCTGCAGACCTTTAAAAAACTAATAGAGTATATGAAGTCAAGGGCTGGTGGGGGGGGCAGTGGATGTGGGAGAAGGGACTGGATATGATTAAAATACATTGTATAGAACTCTCAGAGAATCAATAAAAATATTTTCTAAAAGAAGGTCCTTTAAATTCTAGAGTGCATATGTAGATTTGAATTTTATTTCTCATTTTCTATCTGTAACTGGTAACTAGCAACTCTCTCCATTTCCTTTCCTTCCTCTGTATCTTGGGCAAACTTTTTCCCATATTTGGAATCTCCACCATTTCCAATTAGTCTGTCTTTAAGTTATTCCAGTCCTGTTGATAAATAGTTTCCCTCTTCTCCTCAGATGTTACCTACTCTTTGGGGTTTTCAATTCTTTGTTGTAGTTCTAGTATAATGTCATAATACATACTAATATCAATTTATGAAGCTATATTATCATTTCCTGACTGCATAATCATTTTATTCCCTCAACTAAGTGTTTCCATGAGAGATACACACAATGTCATTATTGAATATCTGCGTGCCTCAACCTTATGGTAGCTTGATAATGAGAAATCATAAAACAATTTGTAACCTATGAATGACTGAACGTATAAGTAAAAAGTATTAATTTTTTCTTCTTCTTCTTTTCTGTTTTTAAACAGTCTCCCAGCAGGCCCAAGCTGGCCTGAAACTTGCTATATAGACCAGGCTGGCCTGCATCTCTCAAAGATCCACCTGCCTCTGCCTCCCTGGTTCTGGGGTTAAAGGTGTGCATCACCAGCCCTGCTAAATATTCTTAAATGTTCTAATGCATGAAATTTGCATTAAAGAAGTGAAGTTCATGGTTATCATAAAAGTCAATATGAAGTATCTTAAGATGGGCCAGGGGAAATAGCTCAGCAGGTAAAATACTTGCTGCGAAAGTGGGAGGACTAGAGTTTGGATACTTGAATCCACATGAAAGTGGGACAGGTATATTGGCCACTTACAGTCTTAATATTGAGGAGGCACAGACAGATGCTCATGAACAAGTTAAATAGCAAGACTGGACAAAATAATGAGCACTGAGTTCAGTGAGAGACCCTGCCTCAATACACAAGGTGGAAAGCAATGACAGAAGGCACCCAGCATCAACTTGTGCCTCCATAAGCACACATACAAATATGTCCTTACAACATATGTGCATATACACTACTGTGAACATGCATACACACATGCACACACATACATATAAATAAGCAAAAAGTAAAGAAAAAGAAAAGATCTCAAGATGACTCAAATATTTGAATTATGAGACAGAAACATTAGTCATCATGATATACTCAGGTTTTAAAGAAAAACACAGTCATATTTAATATAAGCACCACTTAAATTTCCCTTTTCCACCGTATCTACAGTGTAAACTCATTTTTCCTTTCAGAAATTCACCGAGGATAATTTATGAATTATCCTTAATTTATTTGTTATTTAATTGATAAATAAAAAACAGCTACTTTTTAACACTACAATGCATAAATACAGTATTAGGGAAATGTGGATTTTAATTGGCTGTAAAGCCAATATAATTCCAAATAAAAATAAATTTTATTTCTTTATTCCAGAATTAAAAAATGAATTTTAAGTAGCCTGAATAACCAAATGTGATGACAAATACTGTTTACTTTTGATTCTTCTGTTAAATGAGCATACATGTAAACATTTAGCTTAATGAAAAATAAAATTTTGTGAAATGCTTGACAGTACACACTGAAGGTGTGCAGACATGGCACAGGGCAGGGGTCCACACTGGACATTCAGTATGGAATTATTAAACCCTTGGCCACTTGCCCTTAAATAGGAAATTATATATGTGGATAGTAGCTGCCAGCAAGATTGTGATGAGAGAGTATTTGAGACTCTTAAGTGATCAGTTAAGTAAATTATTTACTGAAATTTTCAGAAAATTGGAAATAGAGCGCCAACCAGTTCTGTATTTTTGTTTTCCCCATTTTGGTTTCAAATCTATGCATGAAAGGAACAATATGATTTCCCTTTGTAAGAATTTACCAGATTTTAAGCCACTGACCCACAAGGAACCAGACTTGTTGCTATGTATTTATCTGTCCTGGCAGTATTAGAGGGAATAATACAGAGATTCTCATTCACTGGTGCTTACTGCATTCCATGAACTGTGTTAGACATATCATTAACTTTTAATTTCATTTAGTGACATCTTTATATGTTATATGGTTTAACAATGATATGCATAATGAAAATGAGATATAGAAATATCAAATAATTTCTCTTTAGTTTTACTACTAATGTGGAAATATCACAATACATATCAAAATATAATGTCTTCCTTTTGTATCCAGGTACAGTGATAGCTCATTTCACGTGTCAACTTCAGCAGGGCCATAGTGGCTAGGCATTTGGGAAAGGATTGTTCTCTCAAAGTGTTTTATATATTTACATTTAAACCAATACATTTTGAGTAAGGTAGATTGTCTTTTTATCAGTGAATAATGAAATCAAAGATTATAACCATGGAGGGCCTCACCTCCTCCAATCAGCTAAAGGCATAAATAGCAAGAAAAGATTTCGGTGCTTGGTCTAAAGCATGTGTTATTCATCCTTCACTAGCATAGTACCTTTACACCCAAGCTGTGACACTTCCATAGGTCTCCAGCATGCTGGTCTCACCAGCAGAATTTGGACTTGTTAAGCATCAATAGCACATACATCAACTACTTAAAATAAATCTCTTTATATATACACATCTTGTCAGTTTGTTTCTCTAGAGAAACTCATGTTTCTTGTATTTTCCTGGTTATTGTGTAACCAAATGATTCTTAGTTTGCATTCAATACAGGCCCTGTATGTATGCAGCAATACATCATTACACTTTCTCCTATGGAGAAAGGAAGAAAAACAAATAAGAAATATACGTTTGATGTAGGCCTCTATTGTTGTGTAATCATCTAGAATTTATTTAAAAGAAGAAGAATGATTATGTTACAAATCGTTGTCTCCCAGAGTCTGTCAGTTATGAGGGTCTTATCTGAAGAATGTGCTTTGGGTTCTCTCTGATGATTACCACCAGCCTATAGCTAAACCTGGACTACCAGATGAGTGGAACCTCTTGTCTATCTAAGCATACAGATGTGCTTGATTGTATTATGTGTACACATGTGTGTGGTCTTAAGGCAGTTCTTTGCAATTTCTTCATTTGAACCACATTTTAGCTTCCTCACAAATCCACAAGCCCTGAGTCATCATGGCATTTCTATGGCATCAACGGACTTCAAGTACATGTTTCCCAGATCACAAGTCAAACTGTATCATATTTTATGAAATAGTTTCACAAGTCAAACAATAGCATTTTGTGTTAAGCTCTGGTGGTTGGAAAGACTATAGAAAATGCATAGTTTGGTGGAGAAGAGATGCGGATCTTTACCTCTTAAAGAAAAGACGATCAGAAAACTTTGCAGATATATTCAAAAACAGGTGTTATCAAGGGGGAAATGGGCAAAATAGGGAATACCATAACTCGGTAGGAAATACAGAGGGCTATTTGGGGGCAGAGAGAGAGGAAATATAAATAATGCTTTAGGTAATATGAAAAACAAGAGGGAAATATATTGGTTCAAATATCTACTGAAAAATATACATAAAATATATACAATGTGTGTGTGTGTGTGTGTGTGTGTGTGTGTGTGTGTGTTTATATAGCTGAATACTATATAAGAAAAAAAAAACAGTGTCAAGCAAGAGAAACATCCTTAGAGTTGTTGGTCAGGGTAGTCCAAAAATAACACAAGCCTTAGCCTTTGATTGTCTCCCAGACATGAAGGTAAGATTATATTGCTGAAGACAGGCCATATCTTGGACACAGGACTTGGAGCAATCAAGCTGGAGCTGATCTGGAAATCTCCTCCCTGAAGACTAGTTCCCCGTTGTATCAGAGGAGTCTATGCAAACTGCCAAGGGGGAAAACCAATCAATAATTCCATTCAGCTGTAAAATCTACAAAGCACAATAATGACCATCCCAGCAAATAATATCTATTGGTACAGTGCTATCACATTTGTCTTATGGATAATCAACAGCTGTTTAATTGGACTTAAGGCCCGCTTAGTGGGAGGGAATTCATGTATTGTACTGTAAACACAGTCAAATATACATGGCTGGAGAAGTCATAGATCCTAGAGAAATAGTTATTTTTTGATATCCGTAGAACAATGTAATTTCTTAATGTATTCTAAGTATGTATCCTTATATTTATAGACAAGTGTACCTCTTACCACTCTACAAAGAAGCTTCTTTTTACAATAGATGGGGACTATTACAAAGTTCCCAACTAGTCAAAAGCAGCAGCAAATAGTTGTCTCAGAGGTGCCCGGCCCTAAGTTATACATCCACAATGCAATTTCTTTACCTAAAACTCAAGGAACATAGCAAAACAGGGGACAGGAAAAATATTGATGCATCTCTCAACTCTGAACAGTGAAGCTTCCTCATGCAACAGATAGTGATTAAGCCAGAATCCCACAACTGGCCAAGTGCAGAGGATAAGAGACTGCAGTGTAGTTATCACTGAATAGGACACCTATATCAAATCTTTGCCAGCCAAGGCTCAGGGACCATTGTAGAAGATGGGGTGGAAGGACTGTAAGAACCACAAATTATTTAGTGACCACAAGGAAACAGAATTTTCCAGGCAGTTGGGAATTTACTCATATGATCTCACATCAATGTTAACAGCATGTACAAGACTCATGTAATTGCAAACCAGAAAAAAATCTAGAATAGAAGTGGAGAAGTGAGGAAGAAATCCAACGCTTAGCTGAGGAACTGTTGACAACTGATAACTAATGGCAGAGGGAGAGTCAGTGTTCTTCAAGGGTGTGCAGACAGGTAGGTTAACCAGGGTCCAGTGCATGAATGCACACCAAAGGCATATGGGGCACAAACTTGAATTGATAGGCCTTAACGTATATGCCAGAGTCTGTGATGTTTGATAGGGATGCAGATAGGGGAGAGGTTTAAATATGATCAAGACATATTATATAAAATTTGCACAAATTCAATTTAAAAACCTTGCATACTACAGCTTCAAGTCTTTCTTTCATGCCTCCTTTTTTTATTTAAAAAAAAAGCATCTTACTTTCTTATATTACTGGCTACAGGAACAGGAAACTTCACTAAGCTCTGCCTCTAAAACCATTAAGGAAACCATAACCAGTTACCCAATCATTACTGGTCACCCAAGAAGGTATTATGTTCTTAGCACCTTGTACATAATGGTCTGTGACTGAGCAGCAAGCAGCGTAAAACTGATCCGTTGAGCTCAAGAGCTTAGCATCTAGTTGTAAATTATATAGTTCCTCTCTTTTTTTTTTTTACCTGCTTAACAGCTGTGGGTGGTTAATTGGTAACTATGTCCACAATACTACATTCAATCTATTCTCTCTAAATAGTATTCCAAATATTTTCTGGGTCTGCATTTTCCTTCATATCCCTTCACTGAGAAAGAAGTGTCATTAACTTAAAGATATATAATAATTTTCTACTTTCTACCTCATGGCACAATCCAGAAGCTAACTTTAGTAACTTTCAACCTACATACAACTCAACAACAAAACAAATATATTTTTCTTTAGTCAGTAACTTCACCATGAATAAACTACATTTTTGGTAGTATAAAACAAAATCACCCTCAAACAATTAAGACATTCAGCACTGGCTTCACCCCTCTAAGTAATGGAAGAAGTATGCTGGGTGGTCACCTCTTGAAAATCAGTATGTTAATCCAGCTTCCTTCCTCTATTTCCCATTAAGCAGATTCCAGAAATACCTCAGGCCTCTCTTTCTCTCCTGTTCCAGGATCCTAAGGCATACGTGGGAGGAGAAAAAAACACTTCTACAGAAAATAAACATGACACTTAGCAAAGCACTACCTAGGACATAACCAAAATATGACAATCTATTACATCTAAAGAATTGTAGGAACTCCTAAGGGTACTCCTAAGCCTCTAGAAAAATGGACTGTGGCTATGCAAGCACTTGCAGGAAAGTCAACTGTACACTTTGAAAAGATCATCAGTTGCAAAATGTGAACCTATTTCACAGAGCTTTCTCAGTGAAGAATCCCCCCACCCTCACAATGAGAATATTTATTTATTTCCCATTATGATAGAAGGACAGCGAGTACCAAAGAAGATCTCTCAAAAGACATAGGAAAAATATTGTCATAAACTCTGACATGAATGGAGCTTGGGAGTCATCAGTCGGACCTTCACCACAAGGCAGACTGAGCAAATCTGAAGAAGCAGTAGACTCCAGGGTGCTGAAACTGTGATGAGCTAACAGGGAGGAAAACCCACCGAAGTTGTAACTTCCAGAAACAGTGAAATGGTACTTTTAACATGTTGCTGGAGGCTGGATGTATGCTATCATGAGTTGTTTACGTAGTTTAGGGAGTGCCACTTCTAAACATCCTTTCAAATTCTCTCTGAAAAAGCTAAAAACAAGTCCCTTGCATTTTGATGGAAGTAGGGGAGGAGCAGTAGAGGGAAAATCTGTGCATTTGCTGAAGCAGAGGCCTACTTCTCTTCTGAAACAAAGATCTAAGACCAGGTCCCATTCCACCTAGCAAAAAGGAAGAAGACATTCCTCCTGGGCTTTCTACCTCACCAAAGGCAGAAAAGATACCAGCAAAGAAGCATCTGTGAGGTCACAGTCCATAGACACAGGCCCTGTAATTGCATGTGATTTAGCTGTAGATAATACAAGCATGCCTCTCCTGCATATCTAATGGCGACAGCAAAAAAGCTATATTATACTAACAGACCACGAAGGAACAGTCTTCAGGACAATGACTTTGGAAGGGAAGAAATAAAATATAAGGATAATATTAAGAAAAGCAAAGCTTGGGTACCCATAGGCACAGAAAACTTTAAACAAAATTCCTTTCAGCAAATTAACATATGCCGCACACTATAAACCCACATGCCTCAGTTCCTAAAGTCAGCCTTTAACAAAATAAGAAGGCATAAGACACCCATTACCTGCTCCAAAAAAATCTAGGAAAAGAAGCAGCTATGATGACACATGTAAAAATTATCATACACGGAAACAAAAGTCACAACAATACAGTATTCTGTAATGAAATTTAGATAACCACAAAAGTAGATGAGCAGAGAATAAACTGAAGTCAGCAGAAATCAAACTCCATAACATAATGAAGAATTCCCTTGTTAGATTCATTAGGAGCAGAGTATGGGTGAAAAAGAGTGATGAGACTGAAATTTAGTCAATGGAAATCTCACAAATGGAAATGGAGGGCAAGGCTGAAAAGAATGAGAATGCTTAGGACAGGGCTCCCAAAGTTCAATCCGCGTAACAGAGGTGCCAGAAACAGAAAACAGAGAGGAAAACTACTTGAAGCATGAAGAGCCAAGAATCTCTAAAACTGCTGACAGACACCAAAACACAATCCACAAAGCCCAAACTGGTGAGTGCACAGCACCTCCACAAAGTGTGGTCACCGCCAGTGGCGGACGCTCCTCCATTCTCATGGGTGCCGCACGTTTGTTCTCATGGGCCTCAAGGCTGCTCCTCCGCTCGCCCTGGGCTGAGGCTGCTCTTCTCCCTGCCCTGGGCTGAGGCCGCTCTTCTGCTTGCCTGGTGCTGAGGCAGCTCTTTTGCTTGCCTCCTGTCCTTGCTGCTTCTGCCTGGTCCCGATCCCAGACCCCAGGGCTGCTGAGGAGACTGGGTCAGCAGAGCCACATTCACACAAAGGAGACCAGGTTCAGCGACACAGATCTGCTTTAGTGCAGGAAGGCGCAAGCTTATATAGGGATAGTGGTCCAATCACAGCACGGCAAGTAGGATACCTCATTAGCATATCAGGTTTAGCTTCCTATCACAGTACAGCAAGTAGGATACCTTATTAGCATCATCCTATTAGCATAACGTCCTATCACAGAATAGAGGGTAGGATGCCTCATTAGCATGCTGGGTTTCAGATTACAGAGCCTGGATTCCTGGAAACCACGTCACCCTGATAGTTGCAATATCACCCTAGGCTCAAGCCTGTCTCCCACAGACAAGCACACACCAAAAAATGAAGACAAATGGACTCCTATCAAGACACCTTATATTGAAACTGCAGAAAACCAAGGGCAAACAGAAAAACTGGAAAGAGGCCAGAGGGCACAGGTGAAACATTTCCCCCGCAAATAAAGGAGGAAAACTATATAGCAGACCTATTTGTCAGAAGCCATGAAAAGAGAAAAGAATCAATATGCAGAGTGGTGAAAGTTGAAAACAGTCACCTTGAATTCTGTATAGTGAAACCAGCCTTCAAAGGAATGGGACTCCTTGAGAAACAAAAGGTGAAAGAATCCATGTCACCTACAAAACTGCCAGGCTACAATGTCAAACGTTCTTTAAGGAAACTTTATAAATGTCAGGAACTTGTGTTTCTTAAAGGCAAAGAAGAACATTTGAAAAGGAACTGATTTAAAACAACAAAAGTGTTTCCTTCTGTTTTATTGAAATATGTGTGTATGTATGTGTGTGTGCCTGAGTACATGTACACATAGCAAGTACAGATGCACGTGGAAGTGTACATGTGCAAGCCAAATACAACCTTGAGTGTCATTGCTTAGGTACCATGACCTTTTGTAAAGACACATTCTCTCACTGGCCTGGAGTTTGCCAAGGAGGTAAGTAAACTTGAAGGTCATTGGGCCCCAGGAACCCATCTGCTTCCACCTCCCCAGCACTGGGATAACAAGAACACATCACCTCTTCCTGCTTCAAAAGTATTTTTTTTTCTCATACCTGTTTAAGATAATAACAATGTATTGGGTGATGACACAGCAGAGGTAAATAAAATGACTTAGGCAATATCATGAGGGATGGAAGGAAGGAATTGGGAACACTCTGCTACCTGTTTACACGTAAAATACTATGTTAATTGAGAATGATTTATTTCATTTTAGTTTTTAGAACAACCAGTTAAAAAGTTTAAGAATGCACTATATATATGCTGAAGGGATAAAATAGAGCTATGCACAATGTTGAATAAAAGTATAGAAGAAAACAAAAAAACAAAAAACAGGATGCTCAAGAGAGGGGGACCATAGAAGACAGGTCTTACCAACAGTGAAATAGGGAAAATGGGGGCATTATAACTGGGAAGGGAAGAGGCAGGGTTATACAGAGAGAGAGAGATGGGAGAGAGAAATAATGCTTGGCTGGTATGAAAAGCCATAGGGAAACATATTAGCTCAAAAGCCGACTGAAAAATTACACACACAATATCTCTACATGAGTCCATGTGTGTGGCTGAAGGCTATATAGCAAGAAACAGTGCCAGACAGGAGAAATCTTCCTTTGAGTTGTTAGCCGGGGTAGTCCAAGAGACTCCCAAAATTACACAGGCTATTGGCACAGCCCTTGATTGGTTCCCAGAACTTGAAGGTAAGAAGACTGTTGCCTAAAACAGGACATACTGAAGGCACAGGAATTGGAGCAATGGAGCTGGAACTGACTTGGAAGCCACCTCTCTGAAGGCTAGCTCTCATAGTTTTAGAGGATACCAGCTGCTAAATGAGAACATCAATCAATGGTTCAACCCCAACTTAAAGTCCTAATAACCACAATGACTGTAACAGCAAACTATATTGGGGCAGTAATGGCAGTTTAATCTTGGTGGTAATCAGCAACCACTTAATTGAACTTAAACCCACTCAATGGGAGGAAACTCATGTGTGTACTGTAAACATAGGCAAATACACATGTCTGGGGAGGTCATAGTTCTGACAGAAAACCCTATGACTGTCACATCCTTAGACAAAGTAATTTCTGTGCTAAATATGGATCCTTATATTTACAGACAAGTATGCTACTCGCCACTTATCATCATCAAAGAAGGTTCTTTTGCAGAAGAAGACTATTACATAATTCCACAACTGGCCACACAAAGAGATTAAGTGGCTTTAACACACCCAACCCTCAGTGACACACAATAGAACCTGTATACGTAAGGCTCACAGAACATAGTGGAACAAGGGGTAGAGAGAATATTAATGCATCTCTCAACTCTCATCAATGAAGCTCCCTCATGCAACAGAGGGAAAGGAACACAAAAGAAAACAAATGCCCAAAGCATAGAAAATAAGAGTCTTCAGAGTGTGGCTCCTTGGACAGGTCTCCTGTACTAAACTTCACCCACCCAGGGCTCAGGGACCATTGCAGAAGAGGAAGCAGAAAGATTGTAAGAGCCAGGGGAGGAGATACATGACCACATGGAGTCTTACAGGCTCCTGGGACCTTGCTCATATGAACTTACAGCAGTGGGGTCAGTGTGCACAAGACCCATGCAAACTCAAGCAGACAAAACCCAACATAGAACTGTGGAAATGGGCAGTAGGCATCAATCTTACAGAAGAACTATTGGCAGCTGATTACTGCTGAGTGAGGGAGAGCTGATTTTCTTTAATGACTGGCTCTAGATAGGCTGACTAGATTCCTGTGGATGAACTTGCACTGAGGGATGTCTGAGTAAACTTACTTGACTTGATAGGCCTTAACATAAATAACAGAATGCATGAAGTCCAGTGGGGATGTGGGGCTATGAGAGAGTGTGGATGGGGGAGGGAGTATAAAGATGATTAAGATGCTGTGTATGGAATTCACAAAAAAGTCAATAAAAGCATACAAAACATTTTCATTAAGAAAAAATGATGTATTCCTTAATATACTAGTAAAGTCTGCCAAGCATTGTCTACACTGCTTTCTTACTACGTTGCTAGTTGAGTGGTTACAGGAGAGAATGTACGGCATGTGGTTGACCAGATAAAACTTCATGGTCCCTATTCAAATTTCATTTACCCCCATAGTGTTCTTGGTTGCTATTTATCCCAGAATATACTACAAAAGCTTTCACCATTTGTCATCTTCCTCTAGTTTCCATTAATGCCTCTTTGTGGTGTGTGTGTGTGTGTGTGTGTGTGTGTGTGTGTGTTTCAGACAGACAGACCCACAGAGAGAGAGACAGAAACAGAGAGAGATAAAGAGGAGGCTAGAGGTTAGAGTTGAGAATTATTTCTTAATCACTTGTCAACTTATTTTTTCAGACAAGGACTCTCATTCAGTCTGGAACTTGCCTGTCCAGCAAGCCCCAGAGAGGAACCTCTTGTCTCTATTTCTCCAGCACTGGGATTATAGGTATGCACTGACATGTCTGGGTTCTGAGAATCGAACTGTGGTCTTCATGTTTGCACAGCATACATTTTCCACTTGGGTCATCTCCCCAGTCCATTATGATCATATTTAATCTTGATAGTTCTACAGGGTACACACAGAAATTTTTGGAATTCTTTGTATTTGTAGCTGATATTCATTGACACACTTGGGCAGTAATATCAGAAGGAATGTGTTGTCTTTGGTGTGTCACAACACCTGATGCAAAGTTTTCAAAATATTGTCTAATGTATACTAGGCAATTTGGCAGCAGATACCATGATTTTATAGGAATGTGATAAACTTATAAAAACTCACCCACTAGTTTCTGCACCTAATAGGCTCCAAGTATTTGGATATTCTGTCCCCAGATGGTGGCACTGTTTTGGGAGGTTGTAGAAGGTGTGGCTATCCTGGAGGAAGCATGTCACTGGGCGTGGGCTTAGAGAGTTCTTAAGCTTTGCCAGTTCTCCAGTTGCTCTCTTGTTTCTTGTACCTGCTGGAAGATGTAGAGCTTAGCTTCCACTACTCTTCTCCAGCCACCTCCAGCCACCATGCCTCCCCACCAAGACGGACTGTAATTCTCCTGGAACCGTAAGCTCAAATAAATTCTTCCTTCTATAAATTGCTTGGGTCAGTGTTTCTATCACAACAAAAGAAAAGTGACTAATACAGTGACCAATCTGTCATTCCTTCTGTCTCCCAGTTGGCCACTGTACTCTAAGACACAGTTCTGTTTTTATCTACGTACGTGTGTGTGTGTGTGTGTGTGTGTGTACTGTTCTATCTATGCATGTTTGTAACTGAGTAGAAACTGAGGATATTTTTTCAGTGATCTATAGCACATTCTTGACAACATTTTCTTTTATATGCCTTCTCACTTTGGGACAGTTGCAGCTCTTCAAAGCTGACTCCTCTGTCATTTGAATAGGATTCCATCACCTGTAAGGTATTTCCTTAATTTCCTATACACTAGAATGTTTAAAGGCTGGAATGTAGCTTACTGTTAGAGAATCTAACTACTATGCATGATGTCTTGAGCTTGATTCTTATCACTGAGAAAAGTTAGCAAGCCAAAACAAGACCATCAGGCTCTGTGTGCCCTGGCTCAGTCCTGAATTTATCTTTTGCCTCAAAGATGACTCATAATTACTCCAAATTCTTTTTCTTTTAAAAGATTGTTTACTTCAGAGCAGTACTTAGAAATAAATATATGAGTTCTAATGTGTTATTTTTATTTATTTATTTATTTATTTATTTATTTATTTATTTATTTATTTATTTATTGTGTGTGTATGAGTGTTTTACTTGTAAGTGCACCACTTGTGTGCAAACTCACAGAGTCCAAAAAGGGGTGTCAGATCCCCAGGAACTGGAGCTACCCACTGTTCTTAGCTGGCCTGTGAATGCTGGGAACCAAACTCAGGTCCTCTGCAAGAGCAGTCAGTGCTGTTAACTGTGGAGCAATCTCTTCAGTCCCAGTGTAAAACCCTATTTAAGTAGCATGTGACAAAATTTCATTTTTCTCCTACTTTAAACAAATGTTATTAATTAATTAATTTTCATAACCCACTGATTCCAAGTAGTCTTGTCCATATTCACACCAAGCCTGGCTTCTCTTTCCAGCCCTGGACTACCCTCTCCATCTCCTGGTCTTTTCTCCTTCTCTGAGAACCTTACCAATTCTACAAGTTTCCGTTGTGAATACTTTGTGGAAAATCCTCGGATTCCTATGTCACTGCCATAGATCAATGACCCTCTGTTCAACAGATCCATTCTCCCTGGAGCACTCATGCCCACTTCTGCCCTGCTGGGCAACTTAACAGCTTCAAAATTCTTTGTGTTTTTCTCTGTCCAAGTCTTATTGACAAAGTTACCTTCTAAGTTCCCATGGAAGGTGCTGAGCTTCAGGAGATTGGAATAAAACTGCATCATTGTCTCCCAAGAAGGGGGGACAAAATCATTCTTTCTTCCAATTTTCTTTAAATATCTAAAGTGCTGATCTTTCCTGTGTCAGCCGAGCCCCGTATTCCACTTGTGCTTCTCTTCGAGCACTCTTTTGAGTCCTAAAGGCAAGAATTATAATAAATGGACTGGCAAGATTGCTCAGGCAATAAAGCACTTGCTACACAAAGCAAGGTCTGAGATAAATGTACAGTTGATCTTTGGAATCTAGGTTTAAAAAAAAAAAAATCTGTGCAGCAGTGAGCACTTGAATCCTGGAGTCGGAAAGGATGAGACAGAAGATTCCCTGGGGCTCATTGGCAAGTCACGCTTGTCTAATCTCTGAGTTCTAAGTCAGTTAAGAAAACCTGTCTCAAAAAGCCAGGTGAACAAGGCTGATCTCTGACTTCCACATGTGCACACATGTGAAAGCAGATTCATACACATGTGTATGAACACACAGATATTCATACACACATGTACACACACACACACACACACTGAATTGCAGTAAATGTCATTTGATACTATCATGGCATTGTTCAAGAATTCAGAACTCTGACTTTAAGTTACATTGTTTTATAACTGAGCAATTTTCTTCTCTTCTATTGCTTTGAAGAATTTATTTATTTATGTGTATGTCTGTAACTATATGTATGTACGCACACGTGTGTGGGTGTCCATGGAGGCCTGATGAGGGTGTCGGATCCTCTTGCTCGAGAATTACAGGCAGATGTGAGCCAACAGGTGTGTGGATCTTATAGCAGCAAGTGTTCTCAATCATAAGCCCTCTTACCAGCTCCATACTTATGTTTTTGAGTTCACATTTCATATTCTGGATTTTATAGAATTTGATAATATTTTTACAAAGGTGCAAAATTTAACAAAATAAAACAATGGTTTCTGGGAATATTAGATCGTCTTCAAAATCCAAGCTCACTAGAACCAGGATCCAGGGTTTCTCTTGTCTTATTATAATAGTTAGATTAAAATTTTTTCTAAAATCTTACAATTGCTCCCTCTAAAATATTGTAATTGATTCTTCTCAATTTTTAATGTCAAAAATTTTAACTAAATGTTGGATAAATATATTTATAAAATTAATTATTAAATGTGAGTCATTAATAACAAAGTATTAAAATCAGAATAATAAACACTATTAACATGACTTCCTTATCAGTTATTTTAACAAGTACAGAAACTAACTAATTGGTTAACATTTTTTCTTCTTTTCAGCATCCTTTGTTCCATGCATTTCCTTTGAAAATGAAGCATGTCACGGGCATCATGTAGAGTATCATGGTTAAATTATGATTCAGGAAAGCTCTTACTCACACAGTAGATCTGCATGGGTGTCTTAACTGCAGAGCTAATGCTAGCTATAGATTTATGCTGATTAAATCCAGATGGCTCGCTTTCTTGATCCTTAAAAGTTCCAATTCTCAGTTACTGATTCTCCCTTTGCTGCTATGCCTACGCAGGAACAGTGTTCTTTTTGTTTTGAAAGGGTATTCTCCTCATTATATTGCATCTCATCTACCTTTTCTTCAAGTTGTTTTCCTTAATGATTGTTAAGTTCATAGAAAAAGGGCAGAAAGTATATTTCGAATGTTCTAAATCTCACTTACAAAAAATTCCCAGGAGGACTGTCTGCTTTTGTGTGTGTGTGTGTGTGTGTGTGTGTGTGTGTGTGTCTGTACACATGCCATGTGAAGTCAGAGAACAATTCTTGGGAATTGGTTCTCTTCCATGTTTACCTGAGTTTCAGAGAACTAAGGCTTGTGCAGTAAACGATTTACCCACTAAGCCATCTTGTTAGTCCCAAACTAATCATTTAATCTCATTTTTTAAATTGCACTTTACTTGTGTGTGTGTGTGTGTGTGTGTGTGTGTGTGTGTATGTGTGTGTGTGAATGTGCCTGCATTCGACTTGCAGGAGGTGGTTCTCTCCTTCCGACTCCCTTTAGGTTTGCGGGATACAGGTCATCAGGTATCTACAGTAAGCATTTTATCCACTAACGCCAGCTTGCTAACTTCAGACTAATCATTTAATTTGATAAATAAGAAAAGTGAACATCCTGAGCAACCCACTTCATTCCCATTTGTATTGACAACACTTACTGTAATGGTTTGTGTACAAATTCTTAATGCTTCAGTTAGGTTTAATTTTGAAAGGTCTATGTGAACAAATAGCTGCTTAATCACTCGTCATGCAACAATATGAATTTTTAACAATTAGAAAGTCCATTCCCTAATGCGACATTTCTGTCATTAAGTGACTGTTGAGTAAAAATGCTGTGCTGATGTTTAACACTGAAAAAGAAATAAAAATTAGGAAAAACTCATTAAAGCTGATGTCCAAGCTTACTTGCTTTTCATGTCAACTCTTGTGTGAACCAATCAAAATGTGAAATTTCACTGTCAGTTAAAATTTCATAAAAAGAAGAAAGTATTAATTAATACAAAGGAGGTGAGGATGAAGATGAACTGTCCCCTCTGCTCAGCCCAGGCCTGTGAAGTGATTCCACAGTCCTGTTACCACTCCTCAGGACCTTTCTCATGATTCCATAAAACCGAATGCAGGCAGTATTTGGTTTTCTTTTTAAGTCCCCTGATTTCTCCTCTAATCCTCTTACTCAAGATGTTCCTTTTGTCCAAAACGTCCTTTATTTCTTCACAAGTTTACATTTGGTTTTATATTTAGAACTGACCATGTACTTCAGAAAAAAATCATCCCTCTTTCCCAAAGGAAGACTAGCCCCCGATTTAACACCTCTGCAGAAAACCCTGTAGGTTATTCTTTTTTAAAAATAAATAGTTTAAAATTTTTTATTTATTATTTTTATTTTTATGTGTATGCGTGTATTGCCTGCATGTAGGTAAGTGCACCCATGTCGTGCAATGTCCGCGAAGGTCAGAAGAGACTGTTGGATCCCCTGGAACTGGAGTTTCAGACAGTTGTTAGCTGCCATGTGGGTGCTGGGATATAAACCGGGGTCTTCTGCAAGAACAACCAGTGTTCTTAACCACTGAGACATCTCTCCAGGTTGTAGGTTATACTTAATTGAAGTAGGAAGAGTTAAGAGCACTAGTCCCCAAATTTGCCTTCAATACCAAAGATTCTTCCAAAATGACAAAATTAAACAAGACCAAAGCAAAAGCGATCTTTTATTAAGTAGAAGATTTTTTTCCTTTTTTATTTCTTTACTTTTAATAATAATTTACTGAGAATTTCATATAGGCATATAAGGATATATGGTGTTTTCATCAAATCCATGCCCACTCCCTCCCCTCCAAATCCTCCCATCACTTTTTTCTGATACTTCATGTACTCTTTCTTATTTTTTTTTAAATGGGGCTTTTTGCTACTCTAATATTGCCCCTTCTGAAGCAGTAACCCTAAAATCTTTTAAGGATTAAATAAGGGCTCACAAAAACTTTAGACATTTTTCACCTTTGGAATGGAGGATGTTGCTAAGAGGCCCAAGGACATTTTGACTTTTAGCCAAGAAACTGGCTACTTTTCTTTGGGGTCTTTTTTTACACTAACTGCCTAGCCAATCCTAACTCCTGGTCTTATCACACCATCCTCTGAAAAGGTTACCCAAATTGCGGATAGGGAATCAGGACACAGACCGCTCTGGCTTCTTCCATGCTGAATAGGGACGCAGGGTGAGGCAATTGGGGTACCCCTTCAGTGGGTCTATCTAAAAGTCTCCTAAATTGCATAACTATTATCTGTAGAGGGAAAAGAAAGTGCTTGACTGGTGAATAGGAGATGTGAAGGAGAAGTAGAGGCAAGAGTAATTAGCATTACGAATTCTAGACAGGGAACTAGGAAAAAAAAAATCAGAACAGGGCAAATTTCAAACATATGAGAGTCCATTGGAATTTCTTGACGAGAGCTGCCAAATGCATCTCTCTATTGGTTTCCTCCTCATTTTTCTTTTGTCTGTCAAGACTGGACTCAAGAGCTGATGGATTCAGGATTTTCTTTCAGATATTTTGATAGCTGTTGGAGTGGTTAGAATCAATGTCAGTTCCCTCTCAAAGGCTTCTAGATATGGCGAGAAAAATTTATCCATCATTTTAGTACAATAGCGGGTTGTCTCCCTTAGCTACAGGTGGGCATTACAGTATTGCAGACCAAAATTTGAAGTCCTACATCTGAGCAGCACTTCCTGATTCAGAATATAAATCATCAATTATTTGGAAATAATTGTCTAAATAACTTTTTATATGGATTTAAGCCTAATTTCTGAGTTGTGTAATTCCTTGAACTTTTAAAGAAATATACTGATCACTTTATTCTTTGGTTATACGTTCCTTTTGGGCATTTAAGACCATACAGTTGGCCCAAATAAATCAATTTATATTTACACTTAAGGTCATTTGAGGATCTGTTCCTCAGGGGTCACATGTGCTTAGAAGGAGCCCCTGGATCCTTAATTTTACCAGTTCCATCTATATGAAGATAAGTCAAAGGTCCTGCCCAACCATGCCTGGCTTCACTTGGAAGCATAGAAGAAATGTTTCCTATAAGCTTACCCTCCTCTTTGTAGAGTGAACACTGGTACAAATCCATCTCGTGAGGTCTCCATGTCCTCCCTGAACAAAAAGACAGGTGACTCACCACAGTTACAGGCCATTTTATGAGATGTTCCCTAGTCCCCTGGAACTTAGTTGACCTCGGAGGGCAAGGGGCAAAAACTGTCCTTCAAGTCCCTCTGACCACATTAGTATAGGCCTCAAATATGGCTGTTAAAGATCCAATAAAGTTAGTTCCACCAGTCTGGTACTTTTAATTACCACGTGCTATGTAGATAAAGCTTGGGTAAAAAAACAAATGTTCTCAGATAAACCTTGACTAGGTACATATTTTGTTCCTTAAACTAGTAGGCTAAACTACGACCTTAGAAATTTTAAGTATATATATATATAATTTTTGTCTCATCCTTTATATATTATAACAAGCCTATATAGACCTTCTTCACTTGCTTGGCCTTGCTCATTTTTTTCTGTTTTGGAAAATGTCTCCATTCCCATATCCTTTTAACATCTTTTACATTCTTATTTTCTTTTTTTAATAATTATGAGATATAATATAATTAACAAATAAATTTTCCAGCTGTTATGAGAATTATTTTCCTGGGGATACTAAGCAATGCTTATTCCCTTTTAAGGTTCTAGTGTCACACCAATGATTTTATGAATGGAGCATCATCTGAGAACATGCAGAGGTCAATGAATCTTTTATCTGCCAGAAGACCAGAGATAGCTAAGCTTTAGGGAGATTATTGGATTTAAAGAGCAAGAATTTCATTTCTAATGTAACTAAGAGGCTCTACTAGGGACATTTGGTATCATGACTGTCAGTTGGCACATGATTCCAGCGATGATTCATTATTTATAATACTTATCCCATTACATCATTATTTATAATATCAATGTACATAAAGTATAGGCTATCCATGAATTACTGAAAGCTACTATTTCTCTGAGCACTACAATGTTCTGGATTTAAATATGGATTACAAGAAGAATGCCTGTCATCAAACAAGCTGATACTTGAAGTTCTTACTACTTTACACTCAATTCTGAATCTCTCTTCCAAGCCCTGCTGGAATCTACAGTTTCTGCTTCCACTTCCTCATTTGTACCTGGTTACTTCTGTGGCAGTAGAAATCTAGAAAAGCACATTGCCTTCCCTAAATCCTGAAGGGAAATTTGTCAGATATGCTTGGAATTTGTCAAATATTCCCTCAGATTAGTATTATTATACTTCTTAATTTCCAGGCACTTATAATCAAATACAAGTGCTCTTCCCAGGCTAAATCATTCCTCCAGAGCATGAAAGGCCATTTGCCATTATCATTAGGGAAAAATAATAGTAATAAATTATCTCACTTAAATAATGTCCTTTTGTTTTCCTTATGCCCTAAATCTGGTCTTTGTTACTGGAATCTCTCATTTTTATGTAATTGTACGATTCAAAGTTCCATATTCTTAAAAGTTAGTGTGGAGTTGCAGTGCAGAGTACATATGGTGGCAGGGATTTTTTTTTAATATTGCATGTTTTATTCATATATGCAGTTGACTCCATTTCTCTTAGGCTTATACCAGAAAGCTCATGGTGTCCTACACATACGTACAATTGTCACATATCAATTGAAAAATAGTATTACATTAAATGAAAAAAAAAAAGAAAACATTTCATAGTATCATTCACTAGGTCCAGAGATCCTAAGTTACAGGGCTCTAAAATATTTGGAGCATAATATCAATTATTCTCATAGGTTAATGCAAATGAACAAACACAAATCTCTCAAGTCTTCGGTATAAGCTTTGTGCACAAGTATGTTGCTTGTACTTTTTTTTTTTTTTTTTTTTTTTTTTTTTTGGTCTTTTTGAGACAGGGTCTCCCTGTAGCCCCAGCTGGCCTAAGGGGAACATAGCCATGTTTTTGAGCTTAGATTTCACCTAGGAATTTTTTTTTTAATTTTTACAAAAACTTTATTAAGAATTTCATACATGCACATATATAAGGTGTTTTGGTGAAATCCATGCCCACTCCCTCCCCTCCAACATCCCCCCCTCTGAAGAGGTAACCCTAAAATCTTTTAAGGATTAGACATAAGCTCCCAAATACTTTTGATATTTTTGGGCTTTGGAACAGAGTGTGTTGCTAACAGGCCCAAGGATATTTTGACTTTTAGCCAAGAAACTGGCTACATTTCTTTGGGGTCTTTTTACCCTAATTGCCTAGGCAATTCCTATCTCCTATTCTTATCACACCATCTTCTGAAGGGGTTACCCAACTTGCAGATAGGGAATCAGTACACAGACGGCTCTGGCTTCTTACATGCTGAAAAAGATCGCAGGGTGAGGTAATTGGAGTACCCCTTCAGTGGGTCTATCTAAAAGACTCCCAAATTGCATAACTCTTGTCTCTAATGGAAGAAAAAAGATCTTGAATCATGAATAGGAGATGTGAAGGAGAAGTAAAGGCAAGAGTGCCTGGAATTACAAGTTCTAGACAGGGAACTAAGAAAAAGTCAGAACAGGGCAATTTTCAAATGTTCATATGAAAGTCCATTGGAGTTTCTTGACAAGGGCTTCCAAAAGCATCCCTCTATTGGGTTCTTCCTCATTTTTCTTTTGTCTTCCAAGGCTGGACTAGTTGGCTGGGAAGAGTGGCTGGATATTCAGGTGAGGGTCCAATGACCGTGTTTGGCACTCCTTTAATGAATGAGCGTAGCTGTCAGCAAGCCCGATTGTGACTATGTTTAGGGATCAGGTTCAGCCGAAGTCATGATGATCATAGTTATTTCATGCAGAGAGAACTGCTGTATAGCATCTTCTTATTAAAAGGACCCGGAATTTAAAAGGATTTGGTGCTAGGAGGCACATATGAAGGAGAACATATGCCATTTGTTTTTCTGAGTCTGTGTTACTTCACTTAGTATGACAGTTTCTAGATCTATCCATTTATCTACAAATTTCATTATTTCATCTTTCTTTACTGCTGACTAGAACTCCATTGTGTAAATATACCACATTTTCATTATTAAGAGTTCTCCACACTGTTTTCCATAGAGGTTGCACAAGTTCGCAATCCCACCAGCAGTGAATGAGCTTTCCCCTTTCTCCACATCCTCACCAGCATTTGGTATCATTTGTTCTCGTGATCCTAGCCACTCTGATTGGGGTAAGGTGATACTTTAGGGTGGTTTTATTTTGCATTTCCCTAATTACTATGATGTTGAACACTTTTTGAACACTATGTTTCTTAGCCATTTTTATTTCTTCCTTTGAGAATTCTCTGTTTAGATCTTTAGCCCATCCTTTAATTGGGTCATTTGTTTTCTTGGTTCTTTGTTTTTTGAGTTCTTTATATATTCTGGTAATTAAACCTCTATCAGATGTATAGCTGGTGAAGATTTTCTCCCATTCTGTGGGTTTTCTGTTTGTTTCCTTGGTTGTCTCCTTTGATGTACAGAAGCCCCACTTACTGAATGCTGACCTTAATTCCTGAGCAATTTCTGTCTGATTTAGAAAATCCTTTCTTACACCTATATCCTCTAAGTTACTTCCAATATTTTCTTCTAATAGTTTCAGGGTTTCCAGTTTCACATTGAGGTCTTTGATACAGTTGGAGTTGACTTTTGTGCAAGGTGAAAGATAAGGACCTAGTTTCATTCTGCTACAGGTGGAGACCCAATTTTGGTAGCACAATTTGTTGAAGAGCCTGTCTTTACTCCACTGTGTGTTCTTGGCACCTTGGATCTTCAATGAGGTTCCACTGATCTATATGTCTGTTTTTGCACCAGTACCATGCTGTTTTTATGACTATGGCTCTGTAGTATACTTTGAGATCTGGTATAGTAGTCCCCCCACTGTTGCTCTTTGTGCTCAGGGTTGCTTTGGCTATCTGGGGTCTTTTGTGCCTCCATATGAATTTAAGGATGCATTTTTTCTAGTCCTGTGAAGTATGTCACAGGGATTTTGACTGGGATTGCATTGAATCTGTATATTGCTTTTGAAAGGATGGTCATTTTCACAATAGTAATTCTTCCAATCCATGATCATGGGAGGTCCTTCCATATCCTGGTGTCTTCCTCAATCTCTTGAGCAATTTAAATTTTTCATTCTAGAGATCTTTAGTGTCTTTTATCAGATTTATTCCAAGATATTTTAATTTTTTTGCAGCAATTGTGAATGGGAACATCATTTCCCTGTGTTCTTTCTCCAATTGCTTATTACTGGTGTATAGAAAGGCTACTGCTTTTTGTAGATTTATTTTATAACCTGACACTATACTGAAAGTGTTGATAAGATCTAGGAGTTTTCTGATGGAACTTTTGGGATCTCTTACATATAGTATCATATCATCTGCAAAAAGTAATAGTTTGATCTCTTCTTTTCCAATTAGTATTCCTTTAATTTCTTTCTCCTGTCTTATTGCTCTAGCAAAAGTTTCAAGCACTATGTTCAACAGGAGTGGAGATGGTGGACATCCTTGTCTGGTTCCTGATTTTAATGGGAATGCTTCCAGTTTTTCTCCATTTAGAATGATACTGGCTGTGGGTTTGTTTTATATATAGTCCAATTCCCTCTAGGACTTTGAACATAAATGCATGCTGAATTTTGTCAAAAGCCTTTTCTGCATCTATTGAGATGACAATGTGATTTTTGTGTTTGAGTCCATTTGTATTATTAATGATGTTTATTGACTTGTGCATATTGAACCACCCCTGCATTTCTGGGATAAAGCCTACTTCATCATGGTGAATGATTTTTCTGATGTGTGTCTGTATGTGGTTTGCAAGTATTTTATTGAGAATTTTTGCATCTATGTTTATTGAGGATATGGCTTTATAGTTTTCTTTTTCGGTTGTGTCTTTACCCAGTTTGGGTATTAGAATGATGTTACCTTCATAGAAGGAATTTGGGAGTCATCCCTCTGTTTCTATCATTTTGAAAAAATTAAGTAGTAGTGGTTGGAGGTCTTTTTTAAATGTCTGGTAGAATCCTGCTGTAAATCCATCTGGGCCTGGGCTTTTTTTAGTTGGGAGGATTTGTATTACCATTTCAATTTCCTTATATGTTATGTGTGGGAGACAAGCTTGAGCCTAGGGTGATGTTGCAACTGTCAGGGTCACATGGTTTCCAGGAATCCAGGCTCTGTAATCTGAAACCCAGTATGCTAATGAGGCATCCTACCCTCTATTCTGTGATAGGGCGTTAAGTCTGTTATGCTAATAGGATGCTAAGTCTGTTATGCTAATAAGGTAACCTACTTGCTGTACTGTGATAGGAGGCTAAACCTGTTATGCTAATGAGGTATCCTACGTGCTGTGCTGTGATTGGATCACTATCCCCATATAAGTTTGTGCCTTCCTGCAATAAAGGAGACCTGTGTCCCTGAACCTGGTCTCCTGTGTCTGAATGCGGCTCCGCTGACACAGTCTCTTCACCGGCCCTGGGGTCCGGGACCGGGCAGAAGCAGTGATGACAGGAGGCAGCACAGGGCAAGCAGAAGAGCTACCTCAGCGCTGGGGAACAAAAGAGCGGCTTCATTCCAGGGCAAGTGGAGGAGCACCCTCAACACCCATGAGAAGGAAGGAGTGGCACCCACGAGAATGGATGCGCGGCCGCTGCTGGCGGTGACCACAGTTATGGGTCTATTTAAACTGTTGATTTCTTCTTGGTTTAGCTTTGGAGAGTCCCATGATTTCAGATATACAACCATTTCTTTTAGACTTTCAGATTTGGTAGCATATAGGTTTTTAAAATATTCCCTTATAATGGTCTTGATCTTTTGGGTATCTGTTGTGATGTTTCCCATTTCATCTCTGATTTTGTTGATTTGGATTTTCTCTTTCTTTCTTTCGGTTAACTGGGCTAAGGATCTATCTTATTTAGCTTTTCATAGAATCAGCTCTTAGATTCATTGATTCTTTGTATTGTTTTCTTTGTTTCTATTTCATTTATTTCTGCTCTGATTTTTGTTATTTCTTCTCTTCTGTTGAGTTTGGGTTTCATTTGTTCTTGCCTTTCCAGTAACTTGAGTTGCAGTATTAGGTCATTTATTTGGGCTCTCACCAATTTTTTAATATAGGCACTTAGAGCTATAAACTTCCCTCTTAGGACTGCTTTTAATGTGTCCCAGAGGATGTGTTGTGTTGTATTGTCTTTTTTGTTGAATTCCAGGAATTCTTTTATTTGTTTCTTAATTTCTCCTTTCACCCATTCATTATTTACGAGTGTGTTGTTCAATCACCACAAGTTCATGTAGTGACTAGGGCTTCTTCTGGTGTTGATTTTGAGCTTTATTGCTTTGTGGTCCAATAGAATGCATGGAATTATTTCAAAATTTTTGTATGTGTTGCGGTTTGTTTTGTGGCCCAGTATGTGGTCAATCTTTGAAAAAGTTCCATGAGGTGCTGAGTAGAAAGTGTATTTTTGGTGTTTGGGTGGAATAATTGAAAGATATCTGTTAGATCCATTTGATTCAGAGGTCTCTCTGTTTATTCTTTGTCCAGTTGACCTGTCTAATGGAGACAGTGGGGTATTCAAGTCCCCTACTATTACTGAGTTAGTGTTAATTTGTGTCTTAAAGTCCTGTAGTGTTGTTTTTATGATTTGGGAGCACCAGAGTTTGGTGCATATATGTTAAGGATTATAATATCTTCTTGGTTAACTGTTTTTTTGATCAGAATGAAGTGACCCTCCTTATCTCTTCTGATTAGTTTTACTTTAAAGTCTTTTTTTTCAGATATTAGAATTGCAACTTCTGTTTGTTTCTTAGTGCCATTTGCTTGGAATATTCTTTTCTATCCTTTTACCTTAAGGTAGTGCCTGTCTTTGAAGGTGAGATGGGTTTTTTTGAGACAGCAAAGAGATGGATTTTGTTTCTTAATCCATTCGCTTAGGCTGTTTCTTTTTGTGGGGACCTAAAGGCCCCACCTTGCCAAGATGGTGCCTGGAGGAAGTAAGCAGGGTGTGGCCTGACCTGTCCTGAAGATCATCGGATTGGATGCTGGTTCTTCCGCAACCCTGGGTGGTGCATGATCAGTGCATGATCAACCATAGTTGTTTCTCTCTCTGCTCTTCGTATTACTTGAAGTATTCTTTGGAGCGCTGGTTTTGTGGACATGTATTCTTTCAGGCTCTTTGTGTCATGGAAGATTTTTCTTTCCCCCTCAACTATAATAGATATTTTTGCTGGGTATAGTAATCTGGGCTGGCATCTATTGTCATGTAGAACTGGAAATGCCTCGGTACAGGCTCTTCTGGCTTTTATAATTTGCATTGATAAGTCACCTGTAGTTCTAATGGGCTTTCCTTTCTATGTGACTTGTTTTTCTTTTTCTGCCTTCAGTATTCTCTCTTTGTTCTGTACATTTAGTGTTTTTATTATGATATGTCATGGGGAGTTTCTTTTCTAAACCTGTCTATTTGGTGTTCTATGTGCTTCCTGTATTTCTATGGGGATATCTTTCCTTAATTTAGGGAAATTCTCTTCTACATCTTGTTTAAGATCTGGTCAATACCATTAACCTTAAATTCTTCTTCCTCTATTCCTATGATCCATAGATTTGGTCTTTTTATGGTGTCCCACATCTCTTGAATATTCCATTCCTGTGTTTTTTAAAATTTTCCATACTCTTTGCTTGAGTGGTCCAATTCTTCAACTTTGTCCTCCAGTGTTGATATTGTTTTCTACTTCATGCATTCTAGATGTGAGGCTTTCCCCTGTTGTTTCAAGTTGGCTTATTGAGTTTTTCACTTCCTTTTTCATTTCTGCCTGAGTTTTCTTCACTGTTTCTAACTCTTTTGTGAATTCATTCAGAAGTTTATCCCTATCTTCTTTTAACTCTTTGATTTGTTTGTTCATGTGTCCTTAGATTCATTGAATTCCTTGATCATGTTTATGATTGTTCTTTTAAATTCAGTGTCCTAGGTTATCTCTAGGGGGTTCTCCTTGTAGAACTCTTCTACAGGATTGGTGGGCTTTGCTGGGGCACAGTGTTTGGGCTTTCCATTTTATTATTCTTTCATTGAGCTTTTGGCATTTAATTTTCTTTTGTTGTTTTTGATTCTTATATGAGAATAAGTTGAAGTATGCTTTTGTTTGTATTATCTGGGTGCCTGGATCCAATCCTTGGAGGGAATTGATGGCTTCAGATCAGCTATTCAAGGGTACCCACAGGAGCCCAATTCATGTTCCAGTCAGGTACACCCAAGCTTCCTTCACCACGTGGAGGCAACTTTTTAAAGGATATTTTTTATCCTTCTGTGTACAAATTTGATTGTATTGCTGTGTTCTCTAGGACTTGATTTGTGGTGACATGAGCTCTGTGTTAGTCAGTTTTTGTTGTGTTAACAAAATGCCTGAGAATAAAGACTTAAAAGAGGAAGGGTTTGCTTTGACTTGTGGTTGGACAGGTCTTAGTCCATGAACAGTGACTCCATGTCTTAGGTTTGTACCCATCATGGCACAGGAGAACCAGAAGGCTCATGGTGTCAAAGAAGGAGAGAAAGAATCAGAGTCCTGGGTAAAGTTTATCCTTTCAGATCATACCTCCTGTGACCTATTTGCTCCAAATAGATCCCATCTCCTAGTGGCCTATTTAGCAATGAAATTGACAGCCTCCTGTTCCAATCAGCTCTCAAAAGGTCCTAATAACGCTCACTGTTTATATTCTTTGTGTATCCTTTCCTCTATCATGCTATGAATATATTCTTGTTCAGTTATGAAAGTACCAGTTAGTACCCACCACATTAATACTTGTGCTATGGTGATAAAGTATCCTTTGCTGTGGTTGTGAAGTGAGTGTTTTGTTTCTATTAAGTTGATGATGGAGACATTTTTGTCTCTAGTTCTCAGGAAGACAGAATGTGAAAATGCTCTCCATCTGGAGGTACCTTCCTAGTCATAGTCCAATTTTTATGACTTACTTTACAGAATTTGCCAAATTTCTGTCCTCAGTATTCCTATAAGTGACGTGATGTTTTTCTGCTTCTACCTGCTGAGATACTGAGAAGGACTTCTGGTGTGCCTGCTTTCTCAACTCCTGCTCTTCTGAACTTTCCTGGAGTGACTTATAGAAAAAAAAATCCTCAGCAATATACCTCTATGAAGGGGCCTTTGTCAGAGAGAACCCACCCTTCCAACTCTAATTCATTTTCTCCTTTGGGTTCCATATTTCAGATTGAAGGTTCATTTTGCCTGGAGTACTCCAAAGTATTTGCTTTGCAAGACAAGCCTGGAAAAATACTATGAAACTATTCTTTCCTTTAAAATAATGTTCAAGCCAGGCATGGGGGTGCTCATGTTTAATCCCAGCACTTGGGAGACAGAGGCAGGTGGGATCTCTGTGAAATCAAGGCCAGTCTGGTTTCCATAGAGACTTCCAAGTCAGCTGGGGTGGGCTACAGGAAGACCCTGTCTCGAAAAGAATATATGTCGGGTGTGTGTGTGTGTGTGTGTGTGTGTGTGTGTCTGTGTATTCATTGTTTTGACGGGGTTGTGTGCATGACGTTGGGGGGGACTCACAGGCTATGGTACACATATGGAGTTCAGAGGAAACCTTTGTGGTGTCAGTGCTTTCTTTTACCTTTACCAGGGTTCCAGAGATTGAACTTAGGCCATCAGGGTTTTGCAGTAAGTTCCTTTACCCACTGAGACACTTCACCAGTGTTCTTTACTTTTAATGCCTTTGCACTTCCTCTTTTCTCTCAGTTTCGAAGTATAAATTCATTAATTGAGGGATATTGTATTGATTTAGGAAACTTTTTCCCATCCAGCTTTTCCTGGATAGTCTAAAAGCAATCCTTTCTGTTGTCTAACATAGAGAGAGTCAACATTATTTACCACTGGCCAGATGACATTTTATGAAATAGCATGCTAATTTTTCTTATATTTAATTTTCTTAGTTTTTCTTCACTTTCTTTGTCTTTGTCTATATTTATGCTCCACTTTCCAGATTATCTTCTACATAACTCTAAACAATGTGTAGTTTTTAACATCTCCTTATATTACCTTTGCTCTTTGACGCTATCAAATTCGCTATAGTAATAAAGCTAATCCCTCTTTAGACACACACCCTACTGAGGGACCATGGTATACCAGTGAATCTCCTTCTGAAACCTCCACATGAGTTTTGCCATACTATTTTTTTTTAATTTGTTTTATTTATTTATATTTTATGTGTTTGAGTGTTTTGCCTGCCTGTGTGTAAGTGCACTTGAGTCATGCAATGCCTGTGGAGGCCAGAAGGGGGTGTGAGATCTCCTGGAACTGGAGTGGTTTGGATGGTTTTAAGCCACCATGTGAGTGCTGGGAACTGAACCTGGGTCCTCTACAATAGTAGCCCAGGCTCTTAACTGCCAAATTATCTATCCAGCTATGCAATACTAATTTTTAAATGGGGTTTGGGGGTTACTACTCTTATATATGCTTAACTTTTTAGCAATGGAAAAACATAAATTGCTATTTTTGTCAACAGACTTTCTGCTAAAGTCAGAAGCCATAATTTGTTTATATTAATTTGGTCAAATTTTTCTCCTTTATGCGCATTTATATTGTTACATCATTGTCTTGTGATTTAACTCCCTTAATTCCCTTCTGCAGTTCTTGTTTCTCCTTCTATTCTGTAGTCATGTATTCATGAGCATGTATTTCTCTGGCCTCTACCTGTTTGTTGCTGCGATAAAACACCATGACCAAAAGGAACTTACGGAAGGGTTTATTTTCCTTTCCTTTTCCAAGGGCGAGTTCATAATGGCAGATGAGTTATGGCAGTAGGAAGCCTGAGAAGGGAGCTGAGAGACTGCATCTGTAACTGCAGCAAGGAGAGAGAGAGAGAGAGAGAGAGAGAGAGAGAGAGAGAGAGAGGTGAAAGGTTGAGGGAAAGAGAACTGTTAGTGGAGTGAGACTATGAATTCTCAAAGCTCACCCTGAGGTGACATACTTCCTCCAGCAAGCAAAGGATGCACCTGCTGTCCTTCCCTAAATAGCACCACAACCTAGGGACCAAGTGTTTAAATACCTGAGCCTATGGAGGACATTTCTCATTCAAACCACCACATATGTGTTGTTTAGCTCGTCTCTTATTCCTTCCATTAAGGACAATTAACACTTTATGTGTCCCAATCACTGTCACACAATATGAGTATATGTGATATGAATTACATATGATGATATGACACTATGTGAGAAGCAACACAGACATAGAACCTGTCTCCAGATATTCTTAGAATATTAGATGAAGGCAGTTATTAAGCAGAGAAGCAGACAAACACACCAGTGTGATGACAACTGAGGGAGAAGAATGCTTCTATGTATGAAACTACTACAGAGTGAACAATCATAGATCCTTTCATCAGGGAAATTTCTATGACAGGAGGAAATTTGTACAGACTTACACAGAGTGAGAGAGGTCACCTCAGTAAGTGTATTCTAGGCCATTTCATCAAGTTCAAGTACTGTTAAAATGAGATAGAGTCTCCCTCAACTTCAAGTTATACAAAACTCTCATGCCTATGCAGAAGACTCAGATAATTGTCTTTCTTTTTTCAGTCTTTTGAGACAGAGTCTCCCTGTAGTCCCAGCTGGCCTGGAACTCATAATTGAGACCAGACTGATCTTGATCTCAGAGAGGTTCACCTGCCTTTGTCCCTGGAATGCTATGATTAAAGGTGTTTGTCACCATACCTGGCATAAATATCTACATTATTAAACTTCCCTGATGTTATGAGTCCACATGGAAATCTAACTAGAATATTTCAAGGTTTGTTAAATCAAATTATTATCAAGGCCCCAAAATAATTCCCACAAAGCTTGCAGGTAAATACAGGTGTGGATGACTGTGTTTGCTGACCTCTTGAAATCTTTCATTAAAATTTTTCCTTAAATTTGAAAAATGCAAAATTAACAGTAGTTCTATGCATGGAAAATTAGCAATGAGCATATGTTCAGTATCGGCAAACCTTTATCAGTGCCGTGAATGTCAATGCATAGAGAACATAATTCTACAATTTCCATATGTTCCCATCTCACTCAGAACAGGAAGTACTCAAAGAAACTAGGAACAATTTGCTTTTTAATTAGAGAATATGGAGACCAGAAAATTGAATGCAGTTGGAAGACAGTGTTTCCTAAACTTTACTGTCTAAAAGAGGAAAGCCATATTTAACTCCAGTTTAGCCAGAAAATTGAATAGTAGCAAGAAAGAAATCCCCTCCCTCATATGTACAATCAGATAGGCATTAAAACGTGCCCATTTAATTGGAACCTGTACACATGCTCTTCAGCCTTATGTTACAGTCCCAGCAACACTGGCCTCCTCTTCCTCAGCATCCCGCCCTGCTTTTAATCCCAGAGCCTTTGCCCTGGCAGTACACATCTGTCAGGAGTGCTCCAGGCTCACATCTTTGAAGTTCTGTTTTGCCATCTACCATATGAGCAGCATTCATTTCTGAGTTCTGATTAATCGTTCTCCTTCCTCTGTAGCAGTGTTTGCAAGTTAGCACATGTCAGATGTATGTTTTGTTAGACAATTGGATGGGTGTCTGATGGGCGAAATTTTCTAGTTATTTACTAGATAATGACGAGTTCTGGGGACCTTGCCCTTCACACCGTTGGTGTAATACCACTGCATGCACACATCCCAGGGGACCTCAGTTCTGTCTTTTAAAAAAAGAAATATATCAACAGCTTAAAGGACAACGGGCTTTTAGAAAAAAATAAAAGAGAAAAAGAATGAAGCTGCAAACAGTGTGTACTGAGATATTTACTTCCTATACTCTTACATTTCTGTTTTCCTAAAATTCATAGGAAGAAAATGCCTGATAGCAACTTTCCTTACAACAAACAAAAATTCTTCATATTGAAAAAAACATAGTGTCGATCTTAAAACATTAACACAAATATATATTTAGGAACACAGACATTCAGAACAAGGGATAATAGGGACATAAAAAGATCAAAATTTTCAGAGACGCAAAGAAATCAAATTACACTGTGAAAATCACATAAGGATACGGACATGTAATCACAGTATCGAAGTGACTTGAGACTCTTCAATAAGCAGAAGCAAAAGGAAAATAAGGAAAACAAACCCATGAATGAGATAAATGGAGGAGGGAAATAATTTTCTAAAATGAAGGCGAGTAGGAGTGGAAATGGCCTGGCAGCAGCTGTGCTGTGTCAGTGTGAGGCAGTGTTGATGCCCTCTTTTATTATGAATGTTTTCAAACTTCCAATAAACCCCTGAGGTTGGTACCATTATTGCCTCCATTGAACACTGGGAATAATGAAGTCCAGAGAGATTTCTTCATGAGTTGGCCAAAGAAAGCAAAGCTTGCTTGGACAATAATACACCTGTGGCAAATCTTCCAACATGGACTAATTCTGCTTTATGAGAATTTTAATAAGTATGTTATTTTTCCAATTGTATGATTTTCTTAAGTTATGTGTGACTTACCCCTTGTAAACTTATTACCTATACTCTATATTATTATCATTCTTTTTTCTGGTTTTTTTTTTTTTTTTTGTGTGTGTGTGTGTGTTTGTTTGTTTGTTTGTTTGTTTGAGACTGGGTCTCACTACATAGCCCCAGCTGACTTGGAACTCACTATGTAGACCATCCAAGGCTAGCTTTGATTTCACAGTGATCTGCCTGCCCCTGCCTCTTGAGTGCTGGGATTAAAACTGTGCACTACCACACATGGCTTTCATTATTTTTTATTCTATTTCAACTGGTAAGTAGATGTGAAGACCACAAATCTCTTAATACTATTGTTTCCTACTTCCTCTACTTTGCTGCTATTTATGTCTTTGCTCATCTTCTAATTTTTAACTTTTAAGAAACACATTGTCTTTAGGTATGCTTTTGAATTTTACATAGTATATTTCATTGCTTGATCTAGTAATTGCTATCATGACATGTTTGATCTAACCTTGCCATCTTGATTTAAGACACACTGTCACTTCTTTGGGGATTTTTTCTGACAAGAGAATTGAAAGAAAATCTGTCTTTAGTTATGTTACAAGAATCAGTCAAATTTTTGCCATGAAGAGAATTTTCATTTTATTTTCCATACAACTGGATTATTTAAAATCAAAGAGTTTTTTTCAACCAGTAACATAGCTCCAACTCTTACTATAGAAGTTATTTAACAATGGATTGAATGTGACATATGGTTTGAGTTTGTTGAAATTATCAAAAAGAACTCCAGAATAATTAAAATTATCTAAATTATAATGATAAATAAATCATTCTCTTTCAATGCAATGGGGAATAAACAAACCTCTTTCTTGCTCCTAATCTGAAAATAAACATATGCTCTTAGAGGTGATCTTTGTGTCTCATTGTAGAAAAGCAGCTAATGGAATGACATCTAGATAATTACTCTAATGCTGATGTATGTAGCTTTTCCAGATAATCCCTACTTTTGGACACTCATCTGTTAAATTGAATGCTACCAGAATCCCGAGAGTTTTATTATTCTTATGTTTTATGGAAACTGTCTAATGCTCAGCGGAAGGAGCTACATAACTGATTCTCCACTTTAGGGAAAATTTCTGTGACCTAGTAGTATCAGAAATGTCTTTAAAATGAAATGGGTTTTCTATTTATAATTTTTAAAATAAAATGTCATATTATGGAATTAACTAATTGTGTTGTGCAGAAAATTTACAAAATCAACTTTATGCAAATTTTGAAACATAGTTTCTTCAATTCCTGTGTTTATTGGTATTTATTTGAAAACACTGAAAAGCTACTCAAATAATCCATGGGAAAGGCCACTTGGAAAGAGAAGAAAGAGCAGTTTGGGACTGAACCTTCTCCCGCCCCTGCCGACCCGTTGGTGTCTTCCTCCACTCGCAGTCTGCGGCCCTCTGCTGGAGGTGAGCTCCCACAGGCAGCACGATCTACTTTCATTCCTAGTGTCTAGAAGGGTTCTGTGTTGTAAATCCTGCTTAGTCCACAGTAGGTGATTATCAAATATCTGCTGAGTAAATGGAATTGCTCCAGATTTCAGGCATCTTGGCTTTGAAAGTCCCCTTCACCACTCCTGATTCTTTGCTTGAATGAATTAGCCTGTATTTCAGAGCCTTTTTTTTTTTTTTTTTTTTTTACAGCTATTACTTCTGAAGGAGAGACAGAGAGCTGAGTGCCTGGCTCTATCCCTGGCAGGGGTCAGATGGTTAGCTGCTGCCAGCTCCTTCATGCGCACCCCTGTTCATAGCATACGCCATGGAATCACGGAAGAAGCAAGGCTTGCACAGCACACTCCTCAGAAAGTGATCACCCTGTCACTTGGAATGTGTGGCCCTAGATAACTTGTATAGTAGTCTTGGTTTTATTTTTGGCTTAGTTAAGCATGATCGCAATTACTAATTTTCCCCCTGTTTTTTTTTTTTTTTTTCTCTGAATTATCAGGGGAGCTAAACGCTGGGTGGAGAAAGCTTTCTCCTTTAATCCAGAGGGAGTTGAGCTAGTCACAATCAAATCTTTCCCCATCAATAACCAATTTAAGCCATTATCCCAATTAAATATCATTCTGAAAGCAATCTTAATCAATCTAGATTTGATAGACTTCCTGAAAGACTTGCCTAATTAAAGTTTCTACTAAAGACTTGAGTACTTCTGCCTATTCAACTCAATGCAGGAAGCAAGGAAAAGTGGGAAGGTGTTTAGAAGTTAACTTCTTGAGCCTGGCTTCGTGGCTCATGCCTTTAATCCCAGCACTTGGGAGGTAAGGACAGGCAGATATCTATGTTCGAGAACTGTCTGGTTTACATAGGAGATCCTATCTCAAAAACACACACACACACACAAAAAAAGTTAACTTCTTGAAAGCACCCAGCTATCACGTTCAAATGGGGCTAATGCCCACACACAGGTACTATGAGGGACTTCACACATAGAGTTTCTTTCTGTGAGTTTGTGTGTGTGTGTGTGTGTGTGTGTGTGTGTGTGTGTGTGTGTGTCTGTGCGTGCGTGTGTTGTGCTTGCATATGTGCATGCATGTTTTCATGTGTTCGGAGACATCTGTGAATGCAGGTACACCTGTGTTTGTATATGAAAGTCAGAAGTTGACATTAGGTGTCTTCCTTGATATCGCTCCACCTTATATATTGAGGCAGGGACTTTCACACGAGCCCAAAGACCGCTGATGGCTACTCTCACTTACCAAGTGCCACTGGCGAAACCTTCCTTCTGCCTTGTCCAGGCTGGGATTACAGGTAGGCGGCAGACCCACCCAGCTTTTACATGGGTGCAGGATATCCGAACCCTCACTCTTGTGCTGTGAGTGCTTTATTCAGTGAGCTGTCTCCCCAGCTCTGCTTTTACTTTTCACCATCCCACAGTATTTGACCTAGGTTAGCACCATTGCCAGTGAGTTTAATTAGCTGCTGTTTGGATTCATGTCCAAACTTAAATTTATTTTTTAGATTATCAGTAACTTTAATTGACATGTAATATGTATAAATTTGTCCTTGCAATGAGATAGTTCAACATATGTATACACTGTATGGTGATCACATCTCCTCACTGGCTTTCTCTGACTTGAAATATTCAAATCCTCCCTTAGCTATTGTGACATATATGATATCTTACTATATATAATGTTTATTAGAATATATATTATTACATATATTATATATTATACTATATGATATATAATTATATAAATATATAATATTAAATTATAATAATAAATTATGTACTATTAACTATTATATAATATATATTATATAATATTGTTACATATATGTATAAGAGTTAAGTAGTATGCATCTAATGTGCAGAGGAACAAGACATTCTTTCTAACTACAATTTTCTCTTAAATTTATCACTTATTCTTTGGCAGGGTCACACATGTATACAGTGAATTTCAAGTATTGTACTCTCATTACCCTTTCTTATCATGTCTCCTCCAGTTGAAACTCTTTTTCTTTCTAACAAGATTATCTCTTACTTTTGTGTTTTGTGTGTTTGACCCCTCGAGTTTAATTAGGGTTGTTCACATGCAACTTCTTATAAGCTTGCTACTTATCTGAGTCTTACCATAATCAGCCTCTGGAACCCTATTCTACCTTCTCTTTCTTTGAAATCTACTTTGTTATATTTTGTATCTGAATGAGATTATGTAACTTTTGTCTTTGGGTATCAGATTTATCTCCATTAACATTATGTTTTTTCTTGGTTCATCTTGTTATAGATGGCAATAATTCATCTTTGTGTCTGTGTGTTAAAGTTTATTTTTTGACAGTTTCATACATATGCATAATGAATTTTGGTCACTTTCACACTCTCACTTTCTCCTATCTCATTCTCCTTCCTCTCTTGTCAAAACCCTTCTTCCTCCCAACAAGTCTGCCTCTGACTTTCGTGTCTTGTTTCGGTGTGCAACCCACTGAGTTGGATTAGTACTTGCAAGACTCACTGGCAGGAGCTTATTACTGGAGTACAATCTATCATGTCTACACTTTGCAAGAAAATGATAACTCCTCTTCCAATAACCATTAACTATGATGTTCAAGGAGGGGTGGATCCACAGGAATTGCTCCTTGGCCATGAAGAAATGGTCATATCTTGCCACGGTCCTTCCTCTGAATGCAGGAAGACCCTAGCTATTTCATCTAATGATAGCATGCACAGGATGTGGGAATCTCATTTCATGCACTCCACTATATTAAATAACAAATGAGATTAAAGAGCATTCTATCACTGAATAAGTCCCTGCTGCACAAGAAAGATTCCCTTGCTAGGTTTAAGTATGCAACAGGCTGTGCTGGAAATGGCCGTAGACTGGAAAATGTGGCAGGGGATTGCTTTGGTCTACAGGATCTGGGGATGAAATCTGCTGAAAATTTGCAGAAGCCATGGCTTTCAGTCCAGAGTCCATAAGGAAAGGTTTGTGCCCACAATCTAAGTAAGGTTGGAAGTAGACTGTTTGCTAGTCTCAAGGGAAACAGAAGTTTTAGTCGGACAATTAATTTCTCTTGCTATGATTATCATCAAACCACATGGGCTGAGGCATTACGTTCTAGACACTATTCTGTGGTGAGAAAGGAGTTGCATGTGTTGGGGAATGGAGGAAGAAGAATGAGGGAAATGGGCTTCTGTCTTGAGGAGGCCTTAGGGAAACCTCAGTCTTTGCTTTCAGGGCTTTCAACTGGTTGGAGTAGAAATCTAACCACATTATAAAGAAAAATGCATTTTTCTCACTCTACCAATTTAAATGTTAATCACATCTAAAAGCAGATGTTCACAACAACAGCGAGATTGATATTAGATCAAGAACCTGGAAACTATAGAGAAATGAACCAAATTGACAGATAAAAATTCCCCAACATGCTTGACACTGAGTTTCCTGTCTTGGGTTCCTCGCTAAGATTGACAACTGGATCAACCAGCTCTAATTCCTGAGAGGATAAGAGTATTAAAATATGTAAAATATTTTTTAAAAGCCAGTTGTAGAACATATGGTCCCCTAAAGGACCATGACTATTTTACTAACTCCCAACTCTAGTTTTCTTCGGAGGTATTTTCTGTCTTTTCCTTATCCTGAGGAGAGGTTATCAAGTCTTTTACAACTACAAGACCCACTTACTTCAAACAAAAATGCATGGGGAGAATTGTGGTGATTTCAAATTGTTCACACAAAAGCTTTGCCACCGTATATGGCATATAGTAGACATTGTAAAAGGAGAAGATATGTTTTTGTCTGCCTTACAAGCAGAAGGATGTGATGTATTTTTTTCTCTCTCTAGCTTCTAGATGTCAGTATCATTCCAAGGAAGGGCGAGGTAGGAAATGCTTTCTGACAGGAATCGAAGGTCCAAGGGATTGATTCAGTGAAAGACAGAAACAGGAGTGGTCTTGAGAATAAAATAAAAAGAAACAAAGACATTTTCCATATCATTTTCCTGGATTTTGTTTTTTTTTTTTTTTTTCTTGTTGTTGTTGTTTTGTTTTAATCAGGGTCTCATTCTGTAGCCCAGTTGCCTGGAACTCTCTATATAGACCATTCCATGCTAGCACCTTGATCTCACAACCATCTGCCTGACTCTCCTGAGTGCTGGAATTAGAGGAATGCACCACCATGTCCACCTTCATAATTTTTTCTTAGTAGGACTGTCTGATTTCAGGCGTATCAGCCATCTGCTGATTTAATAAAATGGGAGGTTTAGGGGCAGGAAAGTCATCTATTTTTACTATGTGTTATCCACACCTCACCTCACTCTCTGTACTGTAGCTATCTCTAGACATAAGCCAGATTTTGGCTATGACAATGAGACTTGGGATGGAGAACAGGAGAAAGATGGTAGTACAAAGAGAACAGGTGACATCCTAGCCAGTTGAATGATGTCTTGGGATTTGACAGGCTTTAGCCTGTGGAATGGGCATGCTGTTCTTATGATGGCTGAGCCAATCATGATGTGAACAACCCTTAATATAGCAACAAAAGACTCAGAAAGGAGAAGAGAGAAAAGGAAGAGTTTTGTGAACTGTCTCCATTCTTCAGAATGATTTTGTTTGCATTTTGCATCTGAATTAGTAAAGCAGATAAAGTGAAGCCTCTAAAAATCCATCATCTTTGAAATCCCACAAGATTTTCTGATTGCTTTGTGCAGCAGAGTGAGAAGTAAAAGTCTGTATTTCCCAGGACAGTCATTTAGCTTTGGAATACAATGCTATTCTCAAAAGAAGTGTTTATGACTTCTCAAGAGCTAATAAAAACACTTCTGAAAAGGGGAAATAAGGATATTAAATCCTGAAATATTCTAAATATATGTACATATGCATATAGCAATGTTCCTTTGGAAGGATTCATAACTTTCATCATGTACTTCCAGGAATAGATGACACAAAAATGCAGAGTCATTGCATTGAAACCGGAATTCTACCACAACCTCCAAGGAGACCAACATTTTATGGAGGAAATCTGTCTTGAACTAAGAAATAGCGAGACCTATTCTTATCTGGTACTGTTATAAAACTAAAGAATCTATATGTCTTTTCATTAGGCATAAAAGTTTTCAATGAACCACAGGTTATTTTGATCTTTAATCAAAATATTATAATGTCTGCTATAAAATGTGGTAAGTGCAAACACCTTGTCTTTTCTGTTGTGTATATGCACCTCTGTATTATATGAATTTATCTTCATCTTTTTCACAGTCATCTGGGCTTCCTTATAATCTTAATAGCCATCTCATCCAAGATATTTTCTATAAAAATAGAGGAAAAAAAGGAGCGTGTTTGGTACTTGGATAATGATTCACATTCCCACACTGTCTTTGGTATTCCTGTGCTGTTGTTGTTTTTGGTATTGTGTGCATGAATCTGTGGGTGTGCATTTTGGTGCATGCAGATGTGGAGGTCATAGACCAGTGTCAGTTGTCTTCCTCTGTGTTGCTCTACCTTAGATTTTGAGACATGAACTCTCACGGAATTGGAAGCTTGTCGGTGGAATCTAATCGACTACCATTGAGCCCCCGGGATCCTCCTGCCTCACTTTGCAGCACTGGGATTACAGGTGCACTGCGCCATGCCTGGCTTTTAGTGGGTGCTGGGAATCTAAGCTCAATTCTTCATAATTTACCACAAGCACTTGACTCATTGAGCCATCTTGCCAGCAGCCACTTCTCTAAACTTTTTCTTGTTCTTTGCTCTCTTTTCACATAAGACATAGTCAGGACCATAGAAAAAGCAGGATAACTCCAAACCAGATAATTATAATAAGTATTAATTAGCATATATCCTTAGATAGTACTAAATTTCTGAGACTTCTTACCAATTAATTGCCAATGAGTCATGCAAAGGAGGAAAAGGAGGTATGAAATTGTACTGTGGGCACCACATGCCTCTTTTTTTAGTATCTTATTTATTATTTTTATTTTTTGCTTATGAGTATATTGCCTGCATGTATCTAAGTGCACCCATGTCATGCAGTGCCCTCAGAGGTCAGAGGAGGCTGTCAGATCCTTTGGAAGTAGAGTTACAGACTGTTCTTAGCTGCCATGTGGGTGCTGGGAACCCAACCCAGGTCTTCTGTAAGAACAGTCAGTGCTTTTAACTGCTGAGTCATCTTTCCAGGCACCATCTCATGCCTCTTACTTGAGGTGTAGTGTCTTAAAATATATGTGTATTTAATGACTGGAAATTATGAATGTAGCCCTGACTTGTGGAGGTGTTTTTTGTAGCTCTTTAGTATTAGATGTTATTACAATGCATTGGAAAGACAACATGAGACACTAAGTTGAAGAATTAGTTCTAATTGCTTTGTATGTAATAATTTCCAAAAATGACCAATTCTCTGGTGTATGTTGGGCACCTTGCTAAGTGCCTCATAAACATTATCACTTTAATTCCCAAAATCATTCTAGGAAGTAAGCCATAGACGATCATCTTTACTTTGTGAATGAAGAGGCTCCAATTAAGAGAAACGCCAAAGAAAAAGTGACCTCAGATTCTGAATAATTTTAGATTCAGAAGCCTCTATGGTCAAATTTTCAAATCACATGGCTATGCTTTCCCCATAGAAATTTTAACATATACCTTGAGAAGAGACGTTTGAGGGTATGCAAGTGTCTTAATGAAGAGTGGCTTATATTCAGAGCATGAAAAGGGGAGCAGAGAAGAGGCCGCACCACAGATGTCAGCTAATCTCACATCGTTATTGGTTCCCAAGGTCATGTAACTATCATGGTAGTCGGGCTCAGATTTCTGGAATCCCAGTTTAGTCTGATTATTGTATTGTTTTTCCCAAGTGGCAGCTACTGTCTCCTATTTTATTTTAAACTCACTTTGTCACTATTCATTTGCTCCTCATAAATTAATATACTAATCCTAAGAAAATTTAATCTGTGGACTACTATATACTGTTTCACTGTATTTGAGCAAATTAGCAATGCACTAGTGTCTAATTCATCTTAAGTACGTATTTCATTATCGAAACATTTTAATTCACCATGGAAACTATTTTCTTCAATTCATACTATTCAATAACTGTTTATGCTTCTAAATTCCAGCCTTGACTGTTGTCTATCCAAATACTACCAGCAGTTTCTGTTTACCTGCTGTTTGATAGCATGCAGGATTTTAAACTCCATATTCAGACACACTTTGTTCTCCAAAGTCATTCTCTGAAAGATTTCATGTTTCAGGGTAACTGGTTCTTTGCTTCAATTCACTAATTAGCATTCTGTATTTTTTCAGAAGAATTTTTATACACCATGCACTTGCAAATTAAAGTTGACATAAAATTCAGTTTAAAGGAATCTTAAATAACTTGTGAAATTGTCATTGTGATGAATTTCTTCTTACCCACTAGCTCCTGTGTGTTATCTCTGTAACGTTCACTATAGGAATCACAACTGTCAAGTAACATGAGGTCAGGGACTATGTCTATCCATTATGTATTTAAATTACTGTGATTGAAGGAGGTCCTCACTGAACACTGAGAAGACTGAATGCATCCATGGCAACAAACACTTCAAGGCACATGATATTCTTTTTACGTGATATGCAAAATATTCTGCTCATGATTGTGTAGACATTCTCCAAAGCTGTATTAACCGTAACCATCTGGTCTTGCCTATTGTGACAGGTTTCTAATTGCATTTTATCCCTGTTTTTCTCCTTTCCATTTTCCATGCTCTGTTGTTGGTTGAATACTCCTAGCCCACTGCTTTGAACATGTCCACTTAATGCACTAAATCTGCAGTATCTCCTTTTTCTGTAAAATCCTTATTGAAGGATTTACCAAGATCTCCTACACTCTAATTGAAGGGATCTTAATATTAAGATTTGTTTTACAAAACTGCAGTTCAAATAGATCTACACTTTGTTATCCCAGAAATAAATTTCATTACTCTCTCTGGATTATTGATATTCACTATCTTTTCTACCCCAATCATGTTTTTGGACTTTATTTTTAAGTTACCAGGCCTATAAAATTTATTTCAATATTTAGTTCTTCTACAAAAATTTCTTACAATGCTTTCAAGATTATATATGCTAAGGAATCGAAGTCCCAGGCAAGTATAATAAAATTATTGGCATCCAAATCACACCCCCCTTCAAATCTGTAACAGACTTAGAGTCAGACCAGTCTTTCAGCATTAGCTCTTTTGCATGCTCACTGGGTACCACGAAAAAAGTTATCATACTTGTTGAAACATCTGTCTTCTTATCTATGGACAATTTGTAGAAATACCATAAGAATGGGATTTTAAAGATTCATTTATAGTATCTGCTTTGCTTTCTAAAATATAATTAATATATAAATATATTAAGAACTCCAAAGTATAAGTGGGTTTAGTCTAAGAAAAGATTAATATTCTCTTTCTAAGAAACATGGAATATTCTCAATATTTTTGGTGTAATATTGTCTGAAGAATCACAAGAAATTTTATGATTTGAAAACACTTTGCATCACATTTTTAAATAGCGATTTTCAGTTTTATAAGATCAAATATTCCTATCATAAGAGGTTTCCAATATTTTACTGTGAAGATATATGCAAACTGGGAAGGTAACTCAATACGTTGGGCCTACTTCCCAATATTCTGCTTCAGTCCTTCGATCTCCTAAGGACACACCACCAAAGAAGGGAAAATATAAAGTGCTCAGTTGCAGAAAGAATAACAAGATTGAATATAATCTTGTCTTGGTTTGTTTATGTAACCTTTAAGAATTAGATATGTTTGAAAAAGCCATCATTCGCTTTCTTCAGATGGTGGTTGCATTAGGAAACCTTCTACTCAACCCTGGAATGCATTGCCTGGACAACCAGGTCAGAGCTCACAGTTGAAACTATTCATGCAAAGCATGCCCAACATTACCAGAAAAGAAGGTGATGGTATGTGTGCATATGTGAGTGTGTGTGTGTGCATGTGTGATAACATGTGTGTGTATGTGTGTGTGCGAGTATGAGAGTGTGCAAGTGTGAGCATGTGTGAGTGTGTGCATATGTGAGTGTACTCACGCTTCACATTATGAAAAAGAAGTGTACATGAGAAGAAAGCCTGAGGAACTGCAGTACACAGGGATGAAATTTAAGGGACCAGTTCACACAGTCTTCCACAGTCGCTGCAGTGATAAGATGCTGTGAGCTACAGAGTTTTATGGCACGCTGAAGGGACCTAATTGTCAACAAGTGAGAGAGAAACAAAAACACTCCACATTTATCTCTGATGATTTATCTGATGCATAGTCATAAATCCTAAACCAGAAGAATCAAGGTAGCTCCTTTATCTTTTGAACAGCAAACAAACCAGAATCTCTCTACTTGTTCTGTGCCTACAAAGGAGGGTCTGTCTTTAAGGGAAAGGATTCTCTGGAGAGAAAGGATGGATGAGGTCACTGTGCACCCAGGTGAGCTTCTGGCTTTCTCCTCTCTCTTCTGATATGTGGAATGCTGACCGTGATGAATGGTGACCTGCGTAACTGCAGTGTTAGCATCCGACATCTGACAAAAACTTGTCAGGTTTTCAAAAGAACGCCAGTCAAGTAGACCTCAACAGTCTCTTCCTTTGATTCTCCACTTTTAATTCCAGCAATTGCACATAAGTCCGAAGCTGAAGCAGAAATTACATTATTTGTCTTTTAATCCTATTTATTTTTTTGCCAAATTAAATAGATTACCCACCATTTCAGTTAATAAATTGTGCAAAATAACTATTTCCATGGAGCTTGCTTTTTCATGAAAGATAATTAGATAAATGAAACATATTCATTTCCATGATATATGCTATGAAATAGTAGTAAACTACATAAGGGTGAACAGTAAGAATGAGTAAGAGGAGGGGGTTTCATTTTTTGAGATAAGACTGTGATTTGAGGCGCTTATTCTGACTTTTGAACAGAATATAAGAAGGGAGTGAGTTAAAATGTGTTATGGGATAAGACTGCTTCAGGCTGAGGGAGCAGCAGGTGCAAAGTCTCCGGCAACAGCACATCCTGAAGAAGAGAAAAGTGCAGAGGAGCAAGTTTGCAAATAAAGAGCTTTTGCATCAAAATAAAACCTATCTGTCATTGTGTGAAGGAGATGCAGGAAGATGCCAGTGTTATTCTGCAGAATGAACTAATTCCAGTCACTTGGGAGACCAGACAGAGGTCAAGGCCTGACCCAGAGATGGGAAAAAGAGGCCACTGAAATCATGTATGGAAAAACTAATGAGTTCAGGAACAAAGTATTCATGGAGAAAGGGACATAGGCGGGTTTTTTTTATGTTTTTAAAATTTGTTTATTTTTGTGTTTATGAGTGTTTGCCTGCTTGTATGCAAGTGTACCCGTGGCATGCAGTGCCCTCAGAAACCAGAAAAGGGCATAAGATCCCCTGAAACTGGAGTTATGGATGGTTGTTAGCCACTATGTGAGTGCTAGGAACCAAACCCAGATCCTATGCAAAATGGGTTCTGGGACTCCTCTGCAAAAGCAGCCAGTGCTCTTAACCACTGAGTCCTCTCTCCAGCCCCAGCTGGATGTATTTTGTCAGTCAAGAAAATAGCTTTGTGGATTCAATGTGAACCATATCAGAAGCGGAAGAATAAAGCTGAACTTCAAGGTTCAAGCTTAAGGAACAAGAAGAACAAATGTGATTGTTGGGTTAGTGGCTGGTTTATCTGTTTACTTTTCATGTCAGTTTTTACTAGTATCAAAACCTGTATGCAACATAGACTTCTCTAAATAAAACAACTTTAAGTAGATACCAAAGCCATGTTGCTGGGCTCAGTGCAGCTAAAAATCACATTGTTACACACTTTGTTCACATCTGAGACATGCAAGGTATTGTCTTAGTTTTCATTCCACTTTTTAAATCAAATATTGGAACATATTTACTTAATTGTGGGCTATGTTTAAAACATGACCGCCAATATTTTAGGTGTACATTAGTGTTGGCATTTGAAGATTATGAATAGAAAAGGGGAAGTTATGTAAGTACCCTGCCATTCTCAGCCAGGGGCTTCCAATGGCCGGAACACCCACCAAGGCTGTGTAATGAACTTATTTGGTCTCATCTATAGGAAATTTTAGTTTTATGGTTTTACCATAATATTACTCAGTGGAATTTTGTTATTCTAATGATTACAGTCAGAGTGAACACAGGATGGGTCTCACAAATAGTTGGAAAGTTGGAATCATGTGTATGTGTGTGTGAGAGAGAGAAAAAGAGAGAAAGAGAGAAAGAGAGAGAGGTGGAGGAGCAAAGAAGTAAATAAAGAAGGCTTTTCAATCATAAAATTTAAAGTTTATGTTTTTCTGAAATGATTAGAAGCCTAGAGTCACTATGCACCATAGACAACCTTGCCGAATAAAGTCAAGGCTCAGGTCTCTGCCAGAATCCTACACTCTGATGCTTACATAGCTTTGGTTCTTATGGCTGCAAGGTTTTGATCTATTTGTAAATTCATGCCTAAGTCTTAAGAATGAGAAAATCACAATGCAGAAGGACTCCAAAGCTCCTGGAATGTCCATCTGAGCCTTCTCTCAGTAAAACGGGTCTTCCACAAAATTTCATCTTGCAGAATGCTGTTTCTGTCTTAATATCCAAAACTGGTACATGTGGGCACTCACTGTTAAGGAAACAAGCAAGCCATTCTAGCTATTTCCTTCTTTTATTTTTATTCCGTTTGCTTTGAAAAATAACCTACCTATCCAAAATATATGTGTGAGAATTGCCACTTGGGTTGGTAAATGGAGCAAGCTTAATTCCAGATCAAGGCCCAGAACCCTTCTAATTTCTGCATTGTAAAGTGGAAAGGACGTCTTAAGAAAAGAGGAGAAGAGTGGTGTCAGACATGAAATAAGCAGTGAGTACCACTGAGTTATCAGGGCTAAATTACTGAATGGGAAGGAAGACAGGGAATAACCATAGTGATCCTAGCTATAATGTGATGAACTAAGAAACTGAACCATAGACAAAGCCTGTGAATTGGGGGGGGGGGTTGCTGAGAAGCATGGACCCTGTCCTCAGTGACTGTTTGAGTGTATACATGCATGCATTTCCTTATCTCAAAATAAACATCTTGATGTAAACAATTATAGTGTGGGTTAGCCTAGAAGAAAAGCATCAGCTGTGAAGACTATTCAAACATTTGTGTGTTCAAGTTTGAAACCAAGGTCCATGACTTAATAGATGAAGCTTAGGGGGAATTTACTCATCAACAAAACAGTGAAAATAATGCCTACTTCATAGACAGGTATTGAGGCTACATGGGATAAAGTAGATGTGACTGGAGGAAAATTGTTAATCAGGAAATGTTTCCTCCAGTTACCAAAGAGAACTGAACAATTTCCACATCAGTTCTCTCTCTTCCCTCAGGTCACTGCCTCCTCAGGAACTGGCACACTTTCTTCCTGGTGAGAGGCACAACCGACCAGCGATAGAAAGCAGAATAGGTAGGAAGACCCAAAAGCAATATCAGTTCTTCAGTCTAAGGAGGAATTTCAGGATCCTGGGAAAAAGACACCTTAGAATCAGGGTAGTATATGATGAACATGCATTCTTAAGAATATTTTTACTGATTTTTGAGAATTCCATATAGTGTATTAGATCACATTCAGATTCTTGACCATCTCTACCTCCACGTTACTATGCCCCACCGGACTCCATGTCCTTTAATGTTTTAAAGACTTTTTGAGTCTAATTTGTGTTCCGTAAATGCTTTTGGTCCTTAGTTTACCATCTTTAGTCTAATCAAACTTCCCAGGCATCACATCCTTAAAGAAAACTGACTTTTCCCCTCCCAGCTGCTATCAGTTACCAGTAGGTCCTTAGCTAAAGCTGGGGCTTCGTGTTCACTTCCCCCATTCATGCTGGGGCTATGCCTGACTTGAGGTTGACCCTCAATAATACTTGAGGTATTTATAAAAGAAAGACAAACTTGTTCAATTTTTGGAAAATGTACTTGGATGTTTCATATTTTAAAATAAAGTTAATAAAGTTAAATAAAGTCAATATTCTTTTCTGAGCTGTGTTTTTTCCTGCCTTCAAGCTGTATCCTGTTGATCTCGACACTATAGTTTTGTGAGGGTTTCATGCTTTTTAAAATTTTTATATTATTTATTTATTTATTTTTGTCTTTTTGAGACAGAACCTCCCTGTAGCCCCAGCTGGTTTGTAACTCATTATGTAGACCAGGCTGGCCTTGAACATACAGAGATCCACCTGCCTCTGCCTCCCAAGTGCTGGTAGTAAAGGCATGAGCCACCACACCTGGTTTACTCTTTAAAAAAAAAAAATTATACTTGTATAAATGTATGTTGGTCTGGAAATTTTTATAAGATAAGAAATATCTTGGCTCAGGGCCAGGCACACAGTTGATGTTAAAAAGCTAGTATAAATTACGAAAGACTGATTCCATCCTCTATGACTTATAATTTAGAAGTGTTGGTCTAAGAGAAGGCAGAAAAATGGTAGTGATGGTGCTGATGACAGAGACATATCAAGGTCTTGTCAATAGCTGGCATCTGCTCATTCGTTCCTCACAACAACCCTAAAATAAGATCAATAATTTCCCATGTCTTACAGATGAGGAAACTTGGGCTTCAAAAATGTCCATTACGTTGATGACAAACATCACAGATGTGGTAAAACAATGGTGCTGAACTTGTTTCTAGGTCGCTTGTCCTTAGAATTGCCTTCTATGGCTGATCAATGAGTAGATTGTCATAAAACAGGTACAACTTTTCATGCAATCACATATTGTGGAACAGGTATTCAAATGCACATGTCATGTATGAGTGAGTTTATGAGAAATTATACTCTCATGTTTTAAAATTCTTTATAGCATGCACTGACAATCAAACTAACTTATTTATGGAAGACACACAGTTACAGTCCAAGCCTCTTCTCTAACATTGGGTCATGATTATATGAAGCATATGTTTGACTTTTTTTTTAATCTTGGGATAAAAATATTCTTATCTAATGCAGTAAATAGACAAACCCATGCAATAAGCAAGAGTTTCAACTTCATTGGACTAAAAACAACTCTTCTATATAGCTCTAATGGAGATAGCTAAGGGTGGAGGTCAGCCTGGGTCAAAGGACATAGAATTCATGTACCTGGAAGACCACTGTGTCTTTGGCATTATTCTGGGGACCTTAGCTTCCATTTGCCTTTGGCTAATCATTATTTTGTGAATTAAATTATTTCCTATAACCTTGTCAGTCTATTTCAAATGGGTATTGGCCATGACTATTGAAAATGTATGGAGAGAGAGAGAAAGAGACTGGAGAAGTGGCTGAGCAGGGAAGAGCATGTACTCCTCTCCTACAGGACTTGAGATAAATTCCTAACTCCCATGTTGACTGGTTCACAACCACCTGTAACTCCAATTCAAGGGAATCCAATACCCTCCTCTGACCCGAATGGGAACCTGCACATAAGTGACAGACACACAAACACATACACATGAATAAAAATAAATATAATCTCTATGTATATAGTTAAATATATATGTATACAGAAATATAAAACATTTCTTTTAGCATGACTCATGTTTTCATGAAATAATGGTCATTCAACAGAAACTTGATATTCAAAGACATAAAAATACTTTTTTTGTTGTTCTTTTTAAGTTGGGGGTCTCCCTGTAGCCCCAGCTGTCCTGGAACTCACTGTGTAGACCAGGCTGTCCTTGAACTCACAGAAATCCATCTGTCTTTGCCTCCCAAGTGCTGGGATTAAAGGCATGCGCCACCAAGCCCGGCTAGAAATACTTTTTAATCAAAACTTGTCAAGAAAAATAAAGACAAACAGAAAACTAATGTGGATGGTTAAGAAGGAAAAACAATTTATTAATAACTATCAAGTCTTGTGTAATTTCCCAGTACCGGGAAAGGCTCTACCTTAGTATATTTTTCTTTTGTTAAAACTAAATATAGATTGAGTACTAAAGAATCAAGGATTATTGAGTTTAAACCTCTGGAGGCTGAGAAGCCCAACAGCCTGGTGCCTACCTCTGCTCATCGTTGATGAGGTGTTGTATAGACTGTCCTCTGACAGACAGATGCCTTCTTCTTGAGCTCACTGTGCCTGTTTGCCTAAGATCATCACAGTTGGGCTTGTTGACTACTGAGGCTCTGCATAGGAACTGCAGGGAGAGTCATGGAACCCTCACCTAAGTATCCAGCCACAGCACCCAGCCCCTGAAGAACAGTTCCCCCAGGTTGTCTCAGAGAAGGACTAGAGGATATAGGCTGGGAAGATTCAGGGAGGGTGTCTCATTGATTTGTGCAGCTATGGGAAAACCCTCATCACGCTTGGGTGAAGACTTCCTGGTGCAGCCCTGAGGTGGAGCACCTACACTCTTGTAAGCAGACCCTAACCTATTGCTCTGCAATTAAACCAAATTCATTGGTTTCCCAAAGAACATTTCGGTAGAACTGTACTTTGGTTTGTCATTGGGACCAAGGGAGAAGGTGGTGGATATTGTTTACATTCATCACACCACTGCCCTGCCACCAGAAGGAATTTTAGCAATCCTTGGTGCAGTCAGCTGGATACAGCAAAGTCAAGTTTGAGACTGGGAAGAGCAAGGTTGTCCCAGATATGGGGCAGGAGACCAAAAACAGAAGTGAAGGCAGGTGAGTATGGACTGTTGGCAGAGGAAATTTTGACATAGGTGGGTTATCTACATAGGGCTGGTGGGGTAGTGACAGTGGCATGGGTAATGGAGTGGGTGGGAGAGGTCACCTAGGTAGAAGGTACCAGTGGGTTAGATCCTGTGATGGCAGTCTTCTTTGAGGTGGTATGGAGTGACACACCTGCTTGACCAGTGGGGTCCGCAACAGAAGTTTAGAGATGCTTTGAGAACAGTAAGGTCTAGAGCAGACATTACAAGCCCTGGGCAGAGCAGATTGGGGGTAGAAGTACCAATACCAGCTGCAGAGGCAGCCTGGCTGCTATGATGTGTAATAAGAGATCTGTCCTAGGCAGAGGTGGTAGCCTGGAGGGAGACTGAAGGTATGAGGGAGGACCTGCAGCAAGAAGGGGATGTGGGCTGATTTCCTCAGTATTGGCCTCCAACTTAGCCAGTAAACTGAGTAAAAGAAATGGAGAAACCGAGGTGTTAGCCTGCCGGTGTTTACAGCTAGGGGGACAAAAGGGGAAGAGAATTCAGGATACAGGTAATATAAGGCTCATCCTGGGTCTCCAAAACCTGAAACCCATGGGAAGAGTCAGACAGTGTTGAGGAAGGGAGCCACCTCAAAGTCACAGAAGATGCCCCTCAGGTTTGATCTTTGCTATAAAGAAAGGGAAAATCCATGGTCCAGCATGCTAACAGAGACCTTAACAATGATCCATGTGAGAAAGTATCGTAATCAGAGAATATTCAGTCCTAACACTGGAATTGCTGGAATGGTAGAAGACTTTCAAACAAGTAATGAAGGAGCCCCTCATCACCTGGCTTATGACACAGTGCAACATGGGGGCAGAGGGAATTAATCAAAGTGCTGCATACAGAGAAGCTGAGCAGAGCAATTTCCCTACTCATCCCTCCTTGAGAAAAAACCTTCAAATGTTAAGGCAGTGTGAGGAGACTCAGTCCCTGATGGATTGGCTCACAGGGGCCATCAGAAACATGAGCTTATCTACTACTGAGGTGCTCCTGAGTATTAGAGACTAGAAAGCCACAGAGGAAGGACAGGCACTACTGAGGGAACTGGGTGTGCAGGAAGCAGTGTTTGATGCCAATTTCATAAGCCCAGACCAGAGCTGCTTTTACAGGAGACTTCAAAAAGAAACTGATTCACCAAGGACCATGAGACTGGTATGGAGCACTGTTAATAGTGCTGAATCCCATGGTGCATGAGGCAGGAGAGGCTTTGGTCAATTTAAACAATTTGGATGAATATGTAAACCAGGCTTACAATGTGCTAAAGCAAGTAGGTGCAAACAAAAGGTTGGAGGAGGATTAGGCAAAGGGCCCCTTTGTGTTTCCTGAGCATAGATGTGGCTGGTCTTCATGGAGTAGGAGTTGCTGGGAACAAAATAGGTGGGCAACCAAACACTGTTGGTGAGCCTGTGAATGGCTTTAAAGCCAATCCAGCAAGTCACAAGAGTGAGGACTGCCAAATAGATTTTCTCAGGCTTCTGCCAGTCAATGAAGGGTCAATGTATGCTTTCACTTGTATAGACACAATCACAGGCATTATGTAGACTTTCTCTGCAAATGAGCAACAGGTAAAGCTACTATTAAGGGCCTTACCCAACTCAATGTCATGTATGGCTTCCCACAGAGTATTGATAGTGAAAAGGGCACTCATTTCACAAGCATTGATGTGCAAACCTGGGTTGAGGATAATCAGGTTCAATGGTAGTTTCACCTTCCCTACAACATTAATTGAAAGAAAAAAAAAGTGTTACTGAAGAGGCAGTTAAAAGTCTTAAGCATAGAAAGAACCTCACAGGTATAGAATAAGACCTTCACAGTACTCACACAATTGTTAAATGAAAATTTCAGTGGATTGCCCCTCTATGAGCTTTTGGCCAGAAAGGCCTTGACTGCCCTCAAAGATGAAGACTATTGGCAATTGTGTTGGTTGCATGCAACTAGACGGTAAGACTCCATTTCTGAAACACCACATGATGTGAGCACAAGAAAGAGAAAATTCAAGCTTGGACTTAACTGGAAACTCCTGTCAGGTACCTGGCATCTGTAGTGTCAGAAGACACTATGCAGATCAGTTGGGGAGAATGGTCTCCAAGAGTCCTGCTTGATGAGAGACCCTGCATGCTGCACTAAGGACATGCTGAGCAAGATATAGTGGTACAGCTAGTATATGTACAACCAACAAATTTCCAATTGGATTTAAGTCCTGCTCCTTAGGAAGGAATGCATGTACTGCAAGCCTGGCCCACACTGGGTGCAGGGGAATTACAGGGCCCAGTAGAGAAATCACAGTAATTGTTTTGTTTGATGGATGTGAAGTACCTTCTTTGTGTTTACATCCATAATTTTACTACAGTCAATTCCATTTGTATTTTTTATTTCCCATTTTCTTCCTTTTCCTTTATGTTTTAAAATTTTATTTATTGTTTTTATTTTATGTGTATGAGTGCATTGCCTACATGAAGGTAAGTGCACCCATGTCATGTAATGCTCTCAAAGGTCAGATGAGGATGTTAGATTCCCCTGAGTAATCTTTCCAGCCGCCCCCCCCCTTTCATTTATGTTTTGTAGTAGGGAGACTACCCCTGAGATTCTCCAGCAGCCATATTCTGGAAACAGATGATAAGTCCCAAGGGTTCAATACCTAGTCACAATAAAAGAAAAATTTCCCTATATTTATGTCACCCCCTCCAAGGCTCAGGGATTCTTGTGGATGGAATGGTGGGAAAAAAATGTAAGAGCCAGAGGAAGGGCTGGATTTTTGTATAGGACTGTCTTCTGACATACAGAAGCTAACTGCCTAGATCAGCTGTGCTCACTTGCCAAATATCATCAAAACTGGGCTTGTTGACTGCTGACACTGCATAGGAGGAGTAGGGAGCATGGGACCCTTACCTGAGTATTCATCCACACCTCCTTAACCCTGATGACCACTTCAGCCCTAATTACAGGTGGCCTAGGGAAGGGGCTAGAGTATATAGGTTGGAGGAAAGTAAGAGAGGGGCTCTTGCCATTTTGTGTGGCTATGGGGAAGCCATTATCCATGCTTAAGTGAAGACTCTCCAGTGGGACCTTAGTGGGAGAGCACCCACACTCCTCCAAGTAAACCCTCACCCATCACTCTGGAAATAAATCCAGTAAACTCACTGGCTTCCTAGAGTACATTTTTCGGGACTTGAGCCATGGTTTGTCACTGGAGCCAAAAGAGGAGGGGCTGGATGTTGTTTATACCTTCCAAAGGAATTTTAGACTCTGTCAAGCCACAGTGTAGTACCTCACATGGGGAACAGAGCTTCCTCGGGCCTTCTTTCTGCTTCTTGCAGAACCATCATGCACTCCCAGCAGCCCCATACTCCAGAGCTCTACCAATTCTAATTACCTCCAAAGGCTCCATAGCCAAATACCAGTAAACTACAACTTAACGATTAAGTTTCCAACATATGAAACTTGAGAGGCACACTTAGGCCATACCAATGGGTGTGTTGCCATTTTCTAAATGGGGATACTGAAAAATCTAGAAATTTATCATTTTTCCCCAGAAAATCAGCCTACTAGTAAATATATGTCATCATATGAACCCGGATATCCAATGTTAACTTCAAAATTCAGAGTCTGTTTTCTTAACCACTGCACACCTTGAAGCAATGAATTCAATGCTTTAATAAAACAACATCCCTCTAATTTCTGAAAGAATCATTCTGCACAATTTTGGAAGGATTTATGAGAAACAATGTTTAATTTCATATCAAAGATTCTGAACTCTAAGACACAGTGTTTGAGATATCTTTGGGCAATTTACTTGGATTTGTTGAGAAGTATTTATTTCCAAGGTCCCTTTAATAACAATCCTTGAATCTGAAATGACCTGTCTTCCTCTCTTAGACTTCTCAGTTCTAACCCATGGAAGAGGGACACATTACCACACATATATCTTCCCTAATTCAGAGTAGCATGGAGTTTGGGAGAATGTGTACATTTGAAGTCATAACCTCTAATCTCTTTAAAGATGGGAATCATTTCTTTTTTTATTTATCACTATAGCCTAAGTGTCAAAAATAGTTACTGATATTGAGTAAACATGAAGTAAAAAATTAGACATTTAAATAGAAGGGAAGTCATCTAGATCAAGGCACAGCAGAACACAAGCAAGAACTCCTGTCCCACACTTCGTAGAGAACAAGGCTAAGGCAAATAGGATAGCCAGAATTCCAGTTCAACTCGAACATCTTCCCAAACTGATACTTACTCTACTTTATTAGCTGTAATCACTTAATAGAATGTAGTGCTCCTGATTTTCCTCATACATTGGGCTTGAGAAAAATCTCCTCAAGCAAATTCTCAGGGAAAAATCTGAAGACTCAGGACGTTCTTTCTTGGTACTTTGGCAGTTTTACAATTAGGAAACTAGTCCATTGGGAGTGGTGCTCAGACTGCCAGCCGCCAGGTCATTCAGACACCGTGGTCATCTTTATAACAACCTAGGAGGCATCCTTTCAATTCAAGCATTTGTCATTTCTTGGAGAACTTCATGTCACTGGATTGATGAACCCTCCAGGCAAAAAGCAGTACCTGGAAAAAACTTGCTTCCCCCAAGTTCTGTAAAATGCCTGTCTACAAGGACAGCTTGCTGAGGAGTTCTGCTGAATGTTCTGAGAAAAAATAGATTATATGGTTGAAGTGAATGTGGCAGAGAGATGACTCCAATGCCCAGTAAATTAGAAAATTCTCTACACAAAGATCTTCTCCTAGACATTTAAAATAAACATCAACACATTAGGGGTGCAGAGAGGATCAGAGAATAAAGAAATCTTTGTGTTTTATTAAATGTGCGTACTCCTATTTCCTTTTACATAGCAACCATCAGTCTCCTTGATGTATGCTTTGGGCAGATGCCCCTTTTTTAACTTAGAGCTTCCTAGTATGTCTACAGCTTCTTAAAAGGATTCCCAAGACCTTTACAATGAGTCAAAAGATTCAAAATTTTTTTCATGAATACACAACTCAATTCACTTTTTTATTTACAAATAGCCAGTATATTCTTCAGGAGAATGAGCAAGTGACTTTGTAGAAGAGTGAACACAGTCTCGGAGAGAGAACTCTGTCACCTTATATTACATAGATCTTAAAGAGATTCCCAAAATCTGAAAAATGCTTCTGTTTTCACTGATTCTTGTTTGTTTGGGCAACAGAGCAATTTTAGATAAGAATCTCTTATTCATGTTAACTTGCAATGGGCTCATAAAGTGAATTAATAAAAAAGTATCTGTTGAATGTCAGTATTAGTTACTTATATGTTGTGAGAAAATGTCACCAAAGCAACTTGAGGAAGAAACTTTATTTTGGCTTAAGGTTCCAGAAGGAAGTCAATAATGTTTGGGGAAGCATGGTAGGAGATAACTGGAGCTGGAAGCTGAGAGATCCACCCACATGCAGGAAGCAGAGAGAGCATACTGGAAGTGGGTCAAAGTTACAAGCTTTCAAAGCCACCCATGTGATGCTCTAGCTTCCACAAACTCCACTTCCTAAAGAGCAGTAACATCCCCACACAACATCAACAATAGGACAGAAATATTTAAATACCTGAGTCTAGGAGTACTTTTCTCATTCAGACCACCATGACATCTGACAGGCTAAGTGCCAAATGATGAAGACTTGGATGACATACATTTGGGGGAGTAAGCCACAGATTTTACCACAACAAAGGGTTTTTTAATTTGAGGACTATTACTCTAGGCTACCTTAAGAGTGAATCAGAATCATCGTGGGTCTGAGATGAACTAAGAAAACTGAAATCTCTGTAAACAATTATTTACAGGCATATAGGGTAGGAAACACAGAATCCTGAAATACAGCATTGCTACATAAAATAAACAAAGGGTTTGGAATATTGAAAACATCAGTTCAATATCCACTGCCATCATATTATTTATTTACTTAATCTTTTGATTTTGGATGTCTAGTAATCGTCCTGTGTCTTTGCTTCCAGTTTTCAAAAAAATTAAAAAGGAAAAATAAAAGCATTAATGAAATGATAAACTTTGGCTAAATTTCTAAAGACAATTTTACAAAGAAAAATGAGACTGAAATGAAAAAGGTCTAGACTCCAAATAAGTTAAGTTCATAATCTAACCCTGCTATTTATTAGCCACAAGAGTCCAAGCAATAAAGTTCGCAGGCTCATCTCTCAGCATCTCAGGCGCTGCATTCACAAGAGTGTTAACAGTGATTACTTTTCCATCTCTTCGTTACTGATGATTAGACAGTACTTGCAGAGCAATCATTGCTAGTTCATATTATTCATTACACTGACACTTTTCTGATTGGCTAATACTAAATTACAACCACCCCCAGAACATGGAGGCTTAAAGCAACACTCAAGCTTTTTTTTTTCTCAATTCCCACTGTTGTCTAAGATTCAAATGGATAATTTTTCTATCGATCTGGCTTGAGGTGCCTCCTGTGTTTCTACTGGAAGTGGAGCTGCCTGGAGCTGTGTCCCACACTCTCTGGTGTCCCACTATATGGACTCTCTTCATCTGTGGTCTGTCTTGTCATGGAAGCCTAGTCTGAGCTTCTATGGGACATATATGGATTAGCTGTTTTTACTTCATGCACATTCTCATTTTAAATCTTAAATCCCCAATGGAAGTTTATGGGGAGACTGATCTATTGGTAAGTACATAGGTTGTAAGGGAAATTCCTTCTGAAAACGATCAGTGGCTTTACTAGGGGATGACGAGCTTTACTTTTCTACTACATGAAAAAAACAGTAGAATTACAGTCTTTTGAAGCCAAAAGGGGGGCCCTCAGTAGACACGGGATTTGTTGACACTTTGATTTTAGACTTCCAGCCTACAGGACTTCAAATATTTAAATTCTGTTGTTAAAGCTACCCAGTGTGTGGTATTTTGTTCTTGTTTTCCCACACTGACTAAAAAAGTGACTCTGGATTTCAAGACAAAGGAAACAGAGTAGAGAGCACAGAAGTCCCTGAATACCACTTACTTATTCTACTGGTCAAATTAGTTACAGGCTTAAAAGGAGAGACGTGAGTTCCAATGCTTGAATAACAGAATAGTATGCACATACTATACAAGGATTATCTGGAGACAGTAACTAGGGTTGAATTCATTAAAACTGAAAGTGCAATAATCAATTAGTTGTTATTGTCTGTTCTACCAGTGTAGCAGGCTCTTTGTAGAGAGATTTGCCAAAAGCTGATATTCATGTGAGTGTTAGCAACAATGGGGTTCTGTCCTTGCATATTAACAGTACACTGTGGCCCACATTAAGAGACAGAAAAAAGTGAAATACATGCACCTGTGGATCAAGGAAACAGGCTTACATGGAAGGAATCCAGGATTCAGCTCCTGTCTTGCACCAGCTGGCTCTGTGGCTTTTTGGAGAAACAGTTAAGTGCTCTCGGCACTGATGCTCTGAAACAGTCCCCTGGAATCTTGAATGGCCAATCAAAACATCATGACTATTGAAGCGTTTGCAAACTGGACTGGGCCAGGTGTAGGAAAGGTTTTCTGTCCTTACTGTGTCTGCAGGAGTAGCTCAAAGGCCTGGAACTGGACCATCTGAAGATTCTCTCTGTGTCTCTGTCTGTCTCTCTGCTTCCCTGTTTCTATTTGTCTCTGTCTGTCTCTCTTTCTCTGTATATCAATGTCTCTCTGTCTGTCAAGGTCTCTCTGACTCTGTCTCTATGTCTCTGTCTCTCTCTTACACACACATGCTCATTCTGCACTTGAATACCTTGAGTTAAACTGACAGGGCTCCTTAGACTAGTCTCTCTAGCTCCATATGGATACTGAAACATGCTAAGTTCAAGGACACTGGACTTACTACATGGCAAAGAGTTTCACAAACCTGAGGGAGAGAAAGAATGAGGGAAGAGCAAAGGAGGGAGACAGGAGGAAAGAAGGGAAAAAAGGAGAGAGAGAAAGAGAGGGAGAAAGAGACAGAGACAGAGAGACTACAGAATTAAACAGTGCTCTGTTCATTAGTAATGTCATTTAGTGTTGCTGTGAATTCAGGTGGTTAAGGAATTGCACCACCAAAAACAGTAAAGCAGCCCAGCATGGAAGTGAGAGAAATGTCAAAGAAGTTTGTAGATATGCCTTTCTTAAAACGTCACAGCTAGAATAGGAAGATTATACCTTAATTAGTTAGTGACTCAATGAACATCAGTAAATGCTCACTGTACACTCACCTCCTTGACCCTCCCTGGCTCACATTCTACTGCCCACTAGGTCATTGCATCTTTGGAGCAAGGTAGAGCATCATTTCAAGACTGCTTTCTCTTGTCTCCTTGGAGTCTTCCAGGATGTGTAATCAGACACTTCCATGCTAGGCTACTTTACGGTTTTTGATGATTTATTTTGTTTTGTTTTTCTTGTCAACCTAACCATAAATCCTTTTCAGCCAATTCCTGCTATCATCTTTTACTCTCTGGAGTAATTTTGAAGATGTGTTTAAGCTGAAAATTGCCATTTTGCTCTATTTCTAAAACAGTTAAAGCCGGTTCAACATGTCACATTTGCATTAACTCTTTTGCCCACAAATGTGGGTGTTCTGGAGTCTGACAACAGACATGTCATCAACAAATAGAAATATTTCAAAATACCTACAGATACAGCTACAATGTGAATTTTAGAATACATACTTTGGTGTTAAGTTTAATTAATAATTTTTCTTAACTGAAACATTTGGCCAGAAATTTAGATTGTTGTAGGATTAGAGGCAGGTGACACCATATTTTTACACCTCAAAATAAATTTTGGTTGGTATTTTGGCACAACTTGTTCAAGAAATGGCTTTAACATTAGGCCAAGGAAATTTGTTCAGTTGCTAGCAAGAAGTTTCCTCTGAGGGTTATATAAAATAAATTCAGGCTTAACTATGTTCAGAGAGAAATTACTTTAGAATGTTATTCCCTTAAACACAAAGGGAACTTGAAGGTGTACACTGGCACTTTCTACCCCGGGGGAATTTTGTTACCACATATTGTTTTATCATTACTCTTTGCTGTACACTCGAAACAGTGAGCCAGCAAAATGGCTGTAATCCCCTCTCATTACTTTTCAAGGTTTGAATCATAACAGTCATGTTGTAGGAGACAAGGTAAATTGCTGCCACAAAACATTATTGAAGTGCATCTTGTTTTTAACGCTTCAAAGGGGACTGGACAATAAAATATAAGCATCGTCTTTTAAAATACGTTCATGTCTCTGAAAAGAGATGTTCATATACTCTCCTCTACCTCTTAGAATCATTTCTTCAGGAACATATTTAATTTAATTTATACTTTTTTTTTTTTTTTGGTCTTTTTGAGACGGGGTCTCTCTGTAGCCCTAGCTGTCCTGAAACTCACTATGTAGACCAGCTGGCCTTTAACGCACCACCAAGCCCGGCTTAATTTATACTTTTAAATATGCATATACTAATTTACGTAGTGGGAATTTAATATCTGCATATATAATTGGTAATGTAGAAAGAAACAGAGCTGAATTTTCTTGATTTGTGATTTTTAGAAAAGAAAGTATGATGAGAAAAGTAATTGCATAATAATATTTTATTTTGGAGCACATATTTAACCTTATATGTACAAACTGTCTTCAATTTCCTTAAATGTCTTCATTTTGATATAGAGTTATTTTTGCATCAATTATAACTCACAAATAAATTTTAATTCCTGCCTCTTCTATCACTTGGCAAGTTTGTATTAATTTAATGAAGGTATGAGATAGGCCATTATAATCAACTGATTGAGCAGTAATTGCTTCTTATAGTCCTATGTTATCATAAACTTTGTTTAGGCATTATAAACACAAAATACTCTATTAATATTTATATCTATTCAGGAGCTGACTCAAAGGGCGCACTTTATATATATATATATATATATATATATATATATATACACATATATATATATGGTCATTCAATACTTATTTTCTAAATTAAACTGACAGATGTGAGATAATTTGGATGTCATTAAACCCTAATTTATGAATTGTAAAGCAACTGGAGTTGAGATCCAAAATGTTCAGTACATGCACTGTGATTCTATAAAAGTCATTGGATAATGCAAACTTTATACCTCAGTCTTTAAAATACAAGTAGGCTACAGATGAGCCCAAGAAAGGTGAGTGGCTACTTCAGGAGCATTCTGATGGGGAGGAAGAGCAGTGAGCACGGAGGTTTGTAGAGAGTAGAGATCATTTAGTGTAGGAAATGTTTCAAAGGCCAACCTTACTTGACTCATAGGAAACATCACAATGGACAGATTAGTTTCCCGTGCAATTTCTAACAGTTTCTGTATTACAGATCTATGCATTTAATCCCTTCCTAATCATTCAGCCCACAAATTCAATCACATACAATCATGTACACAAAGTCACACACACACACACACACACACACACACACACACACACCACACAATCAAATTCGCCTCCTATTTGCTATCCTTAAATTTTTTCCTTAATACATTTTTATGACTCAGTCTTTCATGCTAGATTTCATTTTTATGACAGGATAAATTTTTCAGAGCCTCATACAGTGGAGTGGAAAGAATTATTCTATCAAATGCATTAAAGTCTAAGCTCTCCCACTTTGCTATGTAACTTAGGCAAATCACTTAACTCACTAAATTCAACCTTCATCTTTAAAACAGAAATACCTTATATTCTATAATGACAATTTTACATTTTTTTTAGTCTTTTTGAGACATGGATTCCCTGTAGCCCCAGCTGACTTGGAACTCTCTACATAGACCAGGCTGGCCTTGAACTCACAGAGATCTGCCTGCCTCTGCGTCCCGAGTGCTGGGATTAAAGGTGCATGCCACCCAGCCTGGCTAAGTTTAAGAGTATAATGAAATGATATCCATAAAAGAAGTTTGGCAAATATTAAAATCACCTCAGAAGTAACACTAGAATTATAATACAAACAACGATAGACTTTTGAATTAACTCACCAATTATTCAATGAGACAAAACACGAGATTACCTTACTCTCCATTGCTCAACACTTTGAATGGAACTAAGTCAGTCTTCTGGCATGCAAATAAGACATAAAAAATAAAACAAGGAAGTATAAGGTGCACAGATGAGTCTGTGTGAAGTCACATGTGATGTCATGTCTATCTCCATGGGCACCATGAATATTTTTGACTTGAGTTAGTTGTAAATTATCATTAAAAATAAGTCAATCTGTTTTCCCAGCTCATCCTGTAACATTACTGATGGTAGATGTCCTTATCATTAGGAGGTGAGTTTGACTTTTTGAAATTATTGAACATGAACCAGAGTTAACCCTGGTGAAAGCTGCAATGATGGAATTTTCTGTTTAAAAATAAAATTAAGGCTCATGCCTCAACAAAATTATGTTTCATGCCTTTTATTCTAGCACCCAAGAGACAGAGGCAGGCATATCTCTGTGAGATTCAGGTCAGCCTGGTCTATATAACAAGTTCAAGGCCATCTTGGGGCTTCAGAGAGGCATTGTCTCAAAAAATATGTAAAAATAAAAACAAAACTATAAAAAATAGTGAGCAGTGGGGATGTTCTCAGTGGTTGAATGCTTGCCTAACAACAAGAGGGCATGAGCTTGACCCTCGGAATTGAAATAAATAATACATTTACTATTAAAGATAAACTTAAAATGTGTGTGCATTTAAGTCATATATATATACATATATATGACTCTATATACACATATATATACATATGTATAGACAGAGAGAGAGTCTCAAACAGTTCAAAAAGAATTTTTGAAGAAAAAATTCTAACTTGTTTAGTTGTAAACCTCCATTCTTAGAGATATAGAACAACCTTGGATATAGAAGGGGAAAAATGAGACATCTGATTTTAAACACAGGCACACTGCGTTATATGTCATATACTCCTTCCTAGTTTACACAACTGTGTGCTGGCATGTAAGGTGAAGTCTCCTAGAGGAAAGACACACACATATACAAGCTCTCCCTCACTCCTTAACCCTATTATTCCAGGGTTTACTGGCTCTTAAATTTTCTATGCAAATGATTCCTGTTCGTTGACATTGGGGAAAGATATGAAAGACCAGAAGCAGTCAGCATTAGCTGTTTGAGCTCATGCAATGATACAAATCAGTTTGGACAATCTCTGTTTACAATCAGTCTGTAAACTGAAACTCTCCCCCTCTCCAGACTGCTGCTCTCAGTCCTTCATCCCACAGAACACAGACCCTGCCTGCACAGTGTCACCTTAGATTATGCAACTGGATTCCCCTCTGTCTGCAGATCCTGCACACTCAGACTTCTTCCACCATATCACTGCCCAATCCCCCTCCTTATCTCCTTATTGCACAGGAGCTGACTCTCTTCCAGATTCTTGCTCCCAGGACCTGGCCATTCTCCATGGGATGATCTCCATTTCTGAATCCCCCTATTTACTATGTGGATACAGTGTTGGCCTTCCTCTCTACCCTCCTGTCTTTTAGGATTAAGTCTTTATCCCAGCATAGATCACATCTTCCTGAGAGCAGCCCTTTCCAACTCATCTGTTCCCATTAGTGATTTGAATCCTGCTGGGTATTTCCTTTACCATTTACCCTCCATAAATTCCTTTCATGTTAAATGTTAAGTAGTTAAGAAACAACTAAATGATTTTTTTTAAATCCCCACAGATATTTGAGAAGGTTCCACTAATAGATTAGAAATAACTTAAAGTAAGTGTCTCATAATTAAGGATAGCTACTATATGTTCTCCACTTTGTAGCAAGCATTTTCATCTGCATTTAGCCATTAGAAATGACCCTTTCAACTTAGAGATTCAAGAAATGCTTGTCGAATGGTTATCAGTTTATTGTATTTGGATCATTCCCTGACTGTTTATAAATATTTTTGGAGATCTGTGAGCAAATTCAGTTCATGGGCAATGGAATCTGGAAGGATTACAAATTAATTAGAGGGTGGACCCTTACTTGGGCCCTCAAATTCATTGTCATTATCCAAACTGAATTACCAACACAATTTCTGCTGTGTGCCAACATATCAAAAGAAGACATCAATGGGGAAAGGAGATGGAGATGTTGAAGAAATCTCTGCCCCTTTAATTAACAAAAGGTACCCATACCATCATAGAGGAAGCCTGAATAATATCCATTCCTTTAGCTGATGGCTTCCTTAGTGAGATGCTCTGCCTCCAGATAATAAAATCACAAGGTCTAAGTGGACAGACAAGAGTGGCCCTGATGGCTCCTCTCTACATCAGGTCCAAAGCCTGTCCCCAAAGGGTAACTTCATATTGATTTCAATTATTCTTATCTATCTTGAGTTGTTTTTCTTGAGATGACCTGCCCTCAAGTCCTTTAATATAGTAATAATTCCCTATTTTTAGTAACAGAATATATATAACATGTGTTTCATTTAAATATATAGAGAACTACATTTGAATATGTGAAAAAGCGTCATTCCTCGATGCAGGATCATAAAAACAGGGTTTAAAGAAATGGGAAAAAGAAATCAAGTGCTCTGTACATTGCATAAGTGTGAGACCACAGCCAAGCTTTAAAACATGCTGCTTACTTGAGTGTCAATCCATAAAATCATTATATATTTCACTTACAGATGAGAATAGTTTCTACAAGTTTAAGAAATCTTGCAGTCATATAGTTCTTAGTCAGACAATCACCTATTTTGGATAAAGTCTCTTTTTAGGACTTGAGTAATATAATATAGTTTTTACTTTCAGGAAAACACAAATCCATGTCCTTTGTTGTCCATATACACTCACCTTCTAAAATACTTCAAGAATGTTTAAATGCTGTCATTAAGTGATGGGTTTTGGTGCCAGCGATGATAAAAGTATATATGAAAAATCTTGGTATTAAACTCTACAGACACTGTATTTCTATATTATAATTCGAAGGATAGTGCATAGTTTTGTATTTTTAAATATGTGATGGAAGTAAAAGATGAATTGGAAAAACTTCATGTTGAACATGGAGATTCTAGAAAATGTATTCCAGGCTTTTCTAAGGATTAGCTATTTTGATAGATGTTAGGTCTTACCTACCAAGGAGCTTAATGGTCCTAAGATCTCTCTTCAACATAAAATTAAGGGATTCTAAATCATTTAATTTGTTTTAAACTTTTTTTATTTAAATTTCAGATTGTTTTCTCTAGTTCTGATAATTTTGTGACACCTATAAAGGTACCACTTCTGGAAATTTAATCAATACGTTAAGGTGAAATTTTATACTTTAAAATGTGGCTGCGAATTTCTGGCACTTTGAAAGCTGAGTTTCTGAGCTCTTCCAGGTGGAAGGTAAGTAGTGTTTACTCCTTTGTAGTTACTTCTGACACTAACATTTTGCAAATCCATTTCTACTGACATATTTAGTGGGGAAGGGGTTGTTCCCTCGAGTCCAGAATTAAAGGGATCATCATAAATATGGCCATTCATTGTACAAAAGCCAAACAGCTATTGATGCTTGTAGACATGGCAGTGAGTGAGCGTCTGGCATGGTTCCTGTCACTGGGGTGGACTTTCACTGGCTCAAGGCAGCTTCCAGGAATGCTGTCTGTGGATGGTTCTCAAGAAAAACAAACCCAGTTGGAGAGAAAAGTTGGTTTTCAGAGTGATAAATTCCCAACAATTGAGAAGAAGGAAATGGCCATGATTGATTTAGCACTTTCTACTTGTTGCTAAATTAATATTCTAGTTAATCCTTGGAATAATCTTGTAAAGTTGGTGGTCCATTTTACAGATGAAGGAACTGAGGTACAGGGAGTTCCAAAGATAGAGAAAAGATTCAGCTAAAATCCCTATCTCTCTGGTACCGAAACTCCAGTTCTCCACAGCTTCTGGTTTTCTCCCACCAAGTAGAGGGATATTTACTCGGCACATGGTAGATAGTGATTTTCCATAACCCTTTCTCCTTTCTCTGGAATCTTTTAAAGTTCATTGATTTCTTCTGTTTCCATCAAATTCTTAGAAAGTAGCATATGGTAGCTCTGTTCTGCTCCATATACATGGGTCCAGAGGCAACCTGCAAATGAGTAGCTATCATAAAGTATAAATGGAATTAAAGGTTTAGACATTGCCTATTACAGTATTAAGTTAAGAGAAGGAAATTTGTAGATTTAGTCTGATTACGTTCAAAGGTTTTATTACAAATTCAAATTTTAGCTCCAGTTCCGTCCCTTCCCATTCTTCTGTTTCTTCATTTGAAAATAAGGGGAAGAGGCATCCTCTTTTCCTCTCCATATGACCTTAGCTATGCCTCAGTAAATAGGCCTTGCCAGATGGTAGCAGTTTTCCTTATATTGGGAATTGTGGAGAGAGGAGAGTAATATAACATTCATATGTTGTCCTCTGGAATACACAGGAAAATCCCATGTAAAATGTTATCTCTTTGAGCTCTCCTGGTGACTGGCTCACCATCTCTGAGCCATCTGTGGTAATGCCCATTTTTCAATAGCTGCTCTCTTTATAGGAAAACAGCAGTAATGTCAATGTGTGTGAGAAACAGAACTAGACAGTGAAAGCTTCTGTCTGTCGTGTTTTTCCTTATAACACCCTGTATCAAATAGTACTATTTTTGCTATTTTTCATAGGCTACAAAGGACTCCCTGGGAGTGATAAAAATATTATTAGCTAGGTGAAGGAGGTTATAAATTTTCATGGTCAAAAAACAACACTCATGGTCACCTTACTCACTGAGCTCCCATTTTCACCCCTATTTTTTAAAAAAAATAATAACTGTTTAAACTGACTGGGTAGCTTGTACTTTCTCTAGGTTCCACCTTCGAAGACTCCATGAAATCCTGTCTTAGTTACTTTCTATTGCTGTGATAAAAACACTGACTAAAACCAACTAGGGAAGGAAAGGGTTTATTTTATCTTAAACCCCCTGGGTGGGTCACAGTTCGTCACAGAGGGAAGTCAGGGCGGGGACTAGGGCAGGAACCTGGAGGCAGGAGCTGAAGCACAGATCATGGAGGAAGGTTGATTTCTGGCTTACTCCTTTGGCCTGTGCGCAGTCTCCTTTCTTATATAACACAGGACCACCTGCCCATGGGTACATGGCCCACAGTGAGCTTGGCCCTCCCACATCATTCAGCAATCAAGAAAATGCTTCATAGACATGACTACAGGGCATCCAAGAGAAGAAATTCTTCGGTAGAGGTTCCCTCTACTCAGGTGTGTCAAGTTGACAACTGAAGCCCTGGAGCTTCCCAACACAGCATCACCATATTGAGACCAATTGAGCCAATACATGAGTCTGTTTAGGGACATTTCACATTCGAACCAAACAGCAACCAATATTATAGTGAAGCTTTTCAAAGCGACTTTGTAGCATCATACACTGGAAGAAATGGAGGCACGGAGGATTTTGGTAACACTTTGCAAAGTAATCCTGATTTATAAAAGACACAGCCATGCTTGGAACAAAGGTCAGCTTGAAACCCAAAATGTCAATCATTCCACGGTAACAAACTGATTAGTTAACCATGCATACGCTCCTACCAACTATGCCAGGCAACTTTTAAAATTTACATGAGCTGAGGAACTATTGGCAATTGATAGCTGCTGGGAGAGGGAGAATCAGTTTTCATTAAGGGGGTGATGCTTGTTAGGTTAACCACACTCTATAGAGCATAGACTAGAGCCGAGATTATTTGGGGAACACAAATTAGACTGAATAAGCCTTAAGAAAAAAGAGGGCACAAAGTGAGGGAGGGGGGCATGGATCTGGGGTAGAGGGAATGGGGGAGGGGTTCTGAATATGCTAATGTATGAAATTCTCAAAGAATCAAAATAAAACAGTTTAAAGAAAAAGTAGAGACTGTGCATGGAAATTTCTTTTGCAGTGAATTAAGGAAGGTTAGTTTTCTTTAATTGGGAGGCACAAATCCAAGCACTAATCCTTATAATTAAACCATTTTGGTTTGGGTCAGTAAGATCTGAAAGAGCCTATTTCACCACTTTTGAGTGCTGCCTTCCTTCAGTGTCTCTTTAATACTATGCTTCTGAGTTTGTGTAAGAGTTGGTTAGGAAGGTACTGAGTAAAAGTCACCAGCAATATAAGATGGTGTCTGGAGTAGTCCCTTTAAATATTTTAGGAGGATGGAATATAAGTTCTGGGACGGAATTGTCAGATGACTAGGGCTCAAAGGACTAGAGTTGGAATTCATCTATAGTCATTAAAGCCAATGGCAAGAACTTTATATTTAAATATTTAAATAGTGAACCTTCTTCCTCACACTGCCACTTATGACATTCACCTCCTCACTTTTCAATTGAAGAATAACCACCATCATTGACAGTGAACCATGGTGGGATTTGCGTTTACCAACCAATCTTTTCTCATAAGCAGGTGTCTCGTAACTACTGACAGGTTCTTATGCCTTTTTAATCGTTTTGTGTATGACTGTATGTATGTAAGTGTGCTTATGTCAAACAATGCCCACACAAGAGAGAAGAGGGCATCAGATTCCTGGAACTGGACTCATGGATGGTTGTTAGTCACCGTGTGGGTGCTGGAAATTGAATCCAGGTCCTCTGCAAGAGCAGCCAGTGCTCTTAAATGTCGAGCCATCTCTCCAACCTCAAAGATTTTTTTAAATTATTTTTTTGATTATGTGTATGTATGTATTTGTGTGTGGGTATGTGCACATGGGTGTGATTCTCAGAGGAGGCCAGAGTCATCAGATCCCCCTGGAACTGGAATTACAAGCATTGTCAGATACCTGATGTGGCTGATGGGAAACTCAGGTCCTGTGGACAAGCAGTCCGTGCTCTTAACCACTAAGCCATCTCTCCAAACCTAGGTTCTTATTTTTATAAAGCTTTACACAGGCCTTCTGAACTTCACTCTCTACCCTGTTGTCCAGCCTCAACCTGAATAGGGATCTCTGAGAAGCACTCTTCAGGTGCTACAAGTGGCTGCATGGAGCTCTTGTCTCTGGTTACTGTCCCACCGCCACTGACAATAATGTTCAATTGGAAAATATTGGAACTCGATGTTTAATGAAATCAAACTTCGATGCATATGTGTATATGCCTGCTGTATGTGCAGGCGCCTGTGAAGGCCAGAAGAGGGCATCAGAGCCCTCTGGAGCTGAAGTGAGTGCTAGGACCAGAGCTCAGGTCCTATGGAAGAGCAGCAAGTACTGTTAATTATTGAACCATCTATCTAGCCCCTTCGTTTTCAATTCCTAGTCTAGAGTCAAAGGAAAAGGTACCAAATCATTGCAATGTTTCTGCAGGCCTTTCTATTTTACATTAGTAGTACAAGTTCTATTTTCTTCCTTGTCCTCTTAGAAAAGAAGTAGAAATGAGCAGTCATTTTATTCTCTCTAAAAGGGATTAAGCTACAGATGTTGCCTTGACTTTAGATAGTGGCTAGATTGGGCACTTGGTAATTTGCTTGTGACAGCTG
>NW_008331789.1:985553-1031777 GCF_000622305.1 Nannospalax galili
GGATGTGGTTGCTATGGGAAACAGCATGGGATTTCTTCAAAAAATTAAAAATAAAATTGCCTATGATTGAGCAGCTCTACTTCTGGTACCCCCAAAGAAAATAGTTCTTGGTATACAAGACACACACACACACACACACACACATACATGCAAACACACTTTGTGTAACTGTATACAAAGCTATGCATACTCCAATGGTTTTCCAGTCAACCTACGATGAGCAAATGCCTTGCTAGAGTCTTCAAAGCTTCTCTTGATTACTCAGACTCACCTGCTTCTATTTCATTCTTTTTGGTCCTTAGGCAGTCCTAAATCTCAATACAGGACCCTTGCATATTATATGCCTTCTGCTAGAACCGAGCTCTAGAATAACTACAGCTAGGAAGAGTAAGCTCTTCCTATAAACCATTTCTCAATTCAAGGGCTTCAACAACCTCCCACACTGGAATTGACCTTCCATGCCATGTCATATTTTTCTTGCCTTTCTATCTTTATCTCTAGTGCATTTCCTTGAGAATACTTGGCATTGTATAAAACAGCACAGATCTTTCTCCCATGACAAGTCACAACTCTTATGAATTTTATCCTAACCCATAAAAATCCATAAAATTAGATTTAATAAGCTTTAGCTCTTTAGACTCTGAAACCTTGATACTGCTTATCAAAGACTCCATAAAGAAAAGAAAAGGCTAAGATTCAGACTCAATATTTTTTAACTTTTTTCTGCAACACACAAATCAAGTGTATTTGTTAGCTGAGATTCGGTGTTGGTGGTTATTGACAGTGCAGACTTGAATTGCTTTCTTTACAGCAGAAAACTGTTGATTTGTTATGAACATAATGTACACAGTGACAGACAGACTAGGTCTTACATGAATAATAACAATAGTAACTAATAATAATGAAATGTGCTAAATTCGTGGGTGTAAAATTTTTGGCTGACTAGGATCCCTAAAAGTCGCTGAAGGGAGGAAGAATCTGAAAGGGGGTTAACTGATAGCAATGTCCACAGTTACTGCTAGCATTCTAAGCAGAAGGATTCTTGTTTCTAAGTTAGATTTAAGAGCAAGAATTTGCTAGCTGTTTGGAGGAGAATATGGTAAAATAACACTTCACTATATCATTCTGAGCGCCTTGACTGGAGATATAAATCCACCCGTTTCCACTACAACATTATAAAGATGAAGGCACAAGCTGCCAATCCCTTATCAGAAATGCTTAGGGATGGAAATATTTAGCATGTCATTGTGTAAATTTATATAGACATTACTGATCCAGGTTCCCTAATCTGAAAACCCAAAAGCTGAAGCTTTGGGGCTACAAAGCACTTCGGAGTTTGTATTTTTCTGGTTAGAGATATTCATTCTATATTAATTACACAAACAAAAGACAGTTCAAATGATGAAACCAAACACATTTGTATCAGGGGAGTTCTCTAAAAAGGCAAAAGTGGAGCATATGAAGAAGCACGGCGCATGCATTCATGAAAAGCTCACCTGGAACATGACCAAGAGTCAGTGTCCTCCTGATGGGTGATCTTTGAAGGAAACCAAATGAGGAGGTGGAAGCAGATGTGGTAATATCCATTTCAACGTATCTCTGAAATATCATCATGAAATTGTTTTCCTCCATGAAGGAAAGAAGAAACATACAAACTACTTTGCATGAGATACTGTAGCTAGTACATGGCCAAAAATGTGTAACTTTGTCTCGTAGTTAACAATCAAAGAAACTTAATGTAACTATTTTACTATTAAATACCTAGTTATTTAGATTACTATCAAGGAATACAGCAAGTAAGGGGCATTAGTACAGCTGCATAGCCCAAATAATATTCTGTTTATAGTTAAGGGAAGTGAAGATACTGTAAATACTGTTTTAATAACTGATTTTACTTAGGCAGAGATTGATCTATTAGGCTTCAAGTCAGAGCTGATAGCCATAATGTTCTGAGTAATGTTGTCGTCTACTCTAATTGATTTAATTGTCTACTCTGTGTGCACAAGACGGATCTGATTTCCTACCCCTTGAGAGGGAAAAATCAGTTTACTTCCATCTCATGATATGTCTCCTTTACTTATTTGAGGAAATGATCTTCAATCTTAACTGATCTTTTAAACATTTCAATCCGCTTCGCATCAAACATCTGTAGCCTTGCCTTCCGCACCTAGTATTCCAAAGACGAGCGAAAGTTCTTACCCACGTCCACGGTGATGCAACTCTATGATTGTGGAAAATCTGATTTTTGTATTAGATTCTGCAGAAAAACAAAACCAAAAAGAAACAGGATATTTTTATAGGAATTCACTCTTGTAGGTACAGAAGTAATGAAAATCCCCGGATCGTTGCCTGTACACGAGAATAAGGAAAGCTGGAAACGCAGCTCCATCTCAGTGCAGACAACATGACCACTAGCTCTCGATGAAAACTCTAGCCCCGGTCTAAGGCCTGCGGAGGGCTGGTGAATGTTGCAGCCCTGGAGTCTACAGGTCTGAGAGTAGGAACTCCATGGTCAAGGGCAGAAAGAGACAGAAAACCTAGTCAAGAGCACAGACAAAGGGACTTTATCCTTCATTTCCTTTGTGTTCTATCTGGGATTCCTAAAAGACTCAATGAACTACACCTATTATTGGACAGGGTGGATTGCCTTACTCAGTCCACATTGAAATGCTTATCTAGTCCAGAAATACCCTCGTGGCATCACCAGAAGTAGTGCTCCATCCGTTCATGAACATCCTATATTCCAGTCAAGGTGGCATATGGAATTTCATACATCAGTTGTAGAAGGAAAGAACTCTCAATCACCCACTGATTAAGCTGAAATAAATGACCTCCTCCCTTTTTCTTCTAGCATTTTTGACACATTTTTTACTAAAAAGAGCTTCAATGATAACTTGCAAATTATATAGTTAATGTTATATAATACATACACTATAAATCACATGTTTATTGATATATATGACATCATAGGAAATCTGTTAATATATTTTGTATGTAAGCTTCATATAAATGTTTTATATTCAAGATATTTTTTTAAATTCTTGTGTTCAAATGAGTGTGCTCACATTTCCTTTATGTTTAAACATAACAGCAAACATTGAGAAGCTACAGAATTCCATTACCAGGTCAGGTCTGGAAAGTTTTATTTTTCAAATTCTTGCTTGGTGTTGCACAAGTGGAAAATGTGGTTCAAAGACTGTAAATATATGTGAATTTTATCCTCACATAAAATTTATTTTCCTAAAGCCATAGGCACACCATAAGTAATGTGTTTATGGGCAGTGTCTTATAATGTGAAATGATTTTTGACAGATAAATCAACTTACAACATATGAATCAAGAAAGGGAGAGGACTTTGAAATAAGCATTAAGACCAGATCAGTACTAAAAATACCAAGGTTAACCGAATAAACATTATGAAAACAAAACTCAGCCAAGGGAATAGAAGGCAAGTAGTGAAAAAATACTTCAAAGCACACGCTATTTTCATAAAGGACAACACCACAACTGGCATGCTTCCCCCTCCAGGTACCTTTTCTGCTTTCCAGGATGCTTTTGTGCATTATTCATATCCTTAACCAAAAGGACTAAACTGGCTTCAAACTGATTGGTAGCTGTACTGTGGTCATGCTATTTAGAATGTGATGCTTCTTGTATGTTCATTTCAAAACAGAACACAAACGTCCAACACGGCACAGAAACATAAGTAAAAAGCATAGCTGTGAATGACTGCTAAAATTAAGACAATGGGGGGTGCTCTTTTTTACATATCAAGGAATTATTTTTAAATACAAATAGTAGAAATTGATGAGTCTGTGCATGCATGTGCATATGTATGTGTGTGCATGTGTATACGCATGTGTGTATGCATGTGTGTATGTGTGCCTGGGGGTGTGTTTGCTATAAACCATTGAATAAGTTCTTGATGGAAATAAAAAATAAATACATACATTTTCTAGAAAGCAGTGTAGAACGCCTATAAGAAGCCTTTAAAATATTTGTCTGCTTTGGTCTGAAAATTTCTGAGTGCTGATAAAAATTATATGAAAAAAATGCTTTAAATATATGTAGCTATTTTTCTATACTTTCATTATTTATTATAAGGAATAATGGAAAACAACTTGACAATATGAGAATGTAAAGCTTCTTAACAATAAACAAAGACACATTATTTAGTTTCTCAAAGACTACTTCAAAGCTAGTGGGCATGCATACAAAATTGTGTCATGTTAAAAAAAAATACTCTGACGACTAGTATTTTCCTCATAATTTTGTAAGGATTTGAGTTCTATATTCATTTTCTCAGTTTAAAAATATAATTACATTCAAGTACCTAATTGAGTGCTGTATTCTCTTGTTTAGATAGAATTGATCTTTGGAGTTAATATTCAAAATATGTTCTTTGTAAAGTTTACATATTATTTCGAAACATGATTTTTACAGTGAAAACACGAAAGTCACAAGGTTTCTACAAGTTATATAGACGTCAAACCATGCAACTGGTATCTCTGTCAACATGGATGGGGGAACTTTCACAAAGTCCCACCTCTTATGAAAAGTTGAGGCAATCAATGGCTGCTGGGAGAGGAAGAGTCCATTGTCTCCAGAATTTAGCACCCTAATGGGTTAGCCAATGGACTTAGTAGGTTACATACACACACACACATATTTGTGTATAATAATTTTTTGTGTATAACAAAAAGTTATTTGTGTATAGCAATAGTTAAAAGAGAGGTCATGAAATTAAGAGGGAGTTGGAGGATGTGGAAGGAGTTGTGGGGAGAGATGCAGGAGTGTAAACAATGCAACTACATTGAAATTCTCAAAAAAAAATTATATAACAAAGTATAAATTGGTATTTTTCTTTTCCTTGAATCTCATCAATTACTGTCTTATAAGAATAATCATCACCTAACCTGCCTTCTTCATTCACCAAAGTTGTTGAGTGTTTCTAAACAACAAGCAAGACATTTGAAACATAAAATAAATTTCATTTGAATTGACTTTCCTCATCTAACTAAATTAAATTAATCAAATCAATTCTCTGAATATTAGCGTTCATTCTCTGGAGCTAATTCACTTCCTATCAATAGAGCATATCATTTCAAGGTTGTATTTAAGTTTATCTTGATGTAATTATTAGGTCACAAAATTGTGCATTTTATAGTAATCAAGTATAGTCTGTGATTTCAAAATCTGCATAATAAAATTGTTAAGATCTCACTCTTGACTCAAAATGATGTGCGTTTGAAATTTGAAGTTTAATTCTTTCATTTAAAAGTGATACAATGTTAAGAGAATTTCTTTAGCTTTCTAAAATTACATATTCCTATCTATAAATATAACCAAATATGACTATATCTGAAGTTATATGACTATAGCTTCAGAAAGCTATAACAAGGTAATATATAGAAAGTTTAAAGCTGTATCTGTGGACCTTCACTTTATTACACATTGAACAAAAACCATAGTTGCCTCTGGACTCTCTTGTACTTAAAGACAAGGTGTTACCCTCAGAGAAAATTCCTTTTTCAAATTCTCCCTTTCAGAAAAGTTACCTGATGATGAGTCCTTTCCCACTAATATGTCAGTCCTTAATCACCCTCCTGGAATAATCCAAGGACTAAAGCACAGATCTGAGTATCAACTGTTCAATGGTGTGAAGAGCAAGGCAGAACTTTCCCACCAGGCACCTGGCTCTTTAAGTCTTTTTTATTTTACCTTTGAATTAGGAAGCAAAATGAACAACAATAAAAAAAGTTAGGAAGACAAGTTTTTTTTTAAAAAAAAAAAAAAAAGAAGTAATGTCTGTTTTCTTTAATGTTGGCAGGGTAGTTTACTATGATTTAATTTTTCATAAATGCTGCCATCTAGTGTTCAGGAATCCAACTTTTATTACTATAAACCTTACGTTGTTAACGTGAGAGTTACACTCCCCAGTTTCCAGAAGGCTAACAGCAAAGATACAAATTATTTGTTTTTCTATGTCTTAAAAAAGAAGTTTTCCAATATCTGAAATTGAAAAGCAATGCTGAAAAAAAGAGAAATCACAGTATTTGAAGGGAGGGACTATATACAGGGCATATGCTCTGTGAAACACAAATACACTCTCATTTTACTTCTAACATTGCATCCTTCTTCCTCTCCTTCAACATATTTTTGGAATGTGTTCCTACTAAAACTCAGTCACAGCGAACAAATAACACTGGAAAGGCATAGGAAAACAACTTGAATAGGCATCTGTCCAAAGAAAACAGGCAATGGCTGATGGAATAGAAAAATACTACAAACATCATGGCCTCATTGAATACAGTCAAAACCAGAGTAAGATATTACCTTATGATCTCTTAGAATGATTTTTTTAAGTATTGAAGATGATTTCAAGAAAATGGTGCCCTGTTGGTGAGAATGTGAAATGCTGCAAACTAGCATGGAAACAGTACAGACTTCCCTCAAAACATTAAAAACAGTACCACCATATGACCCAAGACTCTCATTTTGAGCACATTTAAAAAAAAAAATGGAAATTATGATCTCCATAATTTATTGCCCTCCTATATTTCTTAGAATATTGTTCAAATAACAAAATATGAAAAATCAACTGTTGATTAGCAGATAGGTATATAAAGAAGATGTAATTAATAATACAATGAAATGTTACTCAGCTTTAAAAACAATGACAATTTTGCCATTCAGAACAACATAGATAAAACTGTAAGATATTAAACAAATCTAATTGTTAGTCACAGGAAAAATACTACATGATTTGTCTTATAACAAGTATCTAAAACAGTTAAACTTATTTAAGGAGAGACTAAAATGGTGGTGTCCTAGTTTGCTTCCTGTTACTGTAATAAATGCCACAACCACAAAAAACTTAGGGGAAAGTAAAGGTTCATTTCAGTTTATACTTGCAGATAAGTCTCCTGTATTAGTCACTTTTCTGTTGCTGTGATAGAAACACTGACCCAAGCAATTGATAGAAGGAAGAGTTCATTTGAGCTTAGGGTTCCAGGGGCCTTAACAGTCTGTCATAGCACGGAGGCATGGCAGCAGAGGTGGCTGGAGAAGGGTAGCAGAAGCTAAGCTCTCACGTCATCATGCAGGCACAGAAAGCAAGAGAGTGACTGGCGATCTGGCAAGGCTTAAGAACTCTCTAAGCCCACCTCTAGTGACATGATTCCTCCAGGATAGCCACACCTTCTAAGACCTCCCAAAACAGTGCCATCGTCTGGGGACAAAATGTCCAAATACTTGGAGCCTATGGGGACATTTTCATTCAAACCACCACAATTCCATTACTAAGGGAAGTAAGGACAGGACCTCAAGTAGGAACTGAAACAAAAACAATGAAGGAAAGCTGCACTTTGGCTGAGCTAACGTTCTTATACAGTCCGGGACCATCAGCCTAGGGATGGTGCTGTCTACAGTGGGCTGGTACCTCCTACATCAATCACCTATCAACACTATCTCTTGCAGAACTAACCACAGGCCAAACTGTTCTGAGAAATTCCTCAACTGATATTCCCTCCTCCCATGTGACTCTAATCTGAGTCAAGTTGACAATAAAAACTAACCAACACTGGCGGTTTCTCGGCAATGAGGGGAACGGGAGATGCAGAGCTGTTACTTTGAAGACAGAGTTCTGTTTCAAAAAGGTCTAGCGTCTTGAAACTTTTTTTTGGGGGGGGTCACATAACTGAATATGAGGGACATGAAAAGTCTGGCGGAGCTTAAAGGTTTCTGAAAAACGAACAACCAAAAATTGGATTAAAAAAATCAAACACATAAGGAATCCTAGGTGTTTCTGGTTGCAGTCTCCCACGTCCTGAGCAGGCCCTCACTGTAGACCTGGTTCTGATTGAACATCAGCATTCCCAGCCTACTGTGTAAGCCATCGCACTGCCCAATGCCCACAAATGCTTCTAAAGCTTCAACTAAGATTCAAGAGTATTATACGTTATGAACCACAATGTTTTTCCCGAACATACAGTTTCCTGCTTTTATAGACACAAGGGTTTAATTTCTAAAAACAAAGACTTTTAATATTTATCTGCCAACATTATCGTGTATCAAATGGTAAAATCAATGAACTCTGAAAATCGTTGAAGATGCTCTATGTCCCGATATCTCGGATATTCAGCCTCGATTTAATTCTTTGTGTAAAAGTAAACACATGTGTCTTGTCAGTATGAAAATTTGTTTTCAGCTTGAATACATGGTAAAATTACTATATCAATGATTTGTCAAATCTTTGAGTATGACAAAACTCATTTAACTGTATAAATTTAAATAATAAATTTTGTAGATTTTGATTATATTAACAAATAAACAGTAAAAATGAAAAACGTGTTTTACTTTCAATTGCTACTCTGGCCTCGTGCTTAGTGCTTGGAATATAGTTATTGCTCAATGAAATGTACCCTGTTAAATGAAATACACAATGTTTTCATGCCAGGAGGATTCTAAGCAGTTTTATATACCATCTCATTTAAATTCCTGCAAACTTTGAGGAAAATTCTTTCCCATTTCAATTAATAAATGAGAAAAGTAAAAACAAACTTTGCTTGTCTAAGTACCACTGTTCTTTACGTAGTTAAGAAAAGATCTAGAAATCCTTTGCTCAGTTCAATGGACTCTTCACCATATAGGAGCACAACAACCTCTTAAAGTTATCCAAAACAAGACCTTGTTAAAGGCAAACATCGAGAAGAACAGCAGTGATTGGCTAAAGTAATAAACTCAGCAAGGTCAGAACAAGTAGAGAAGAAGCCGTGATTTTTTTCAGCAACTCATTCATGTGATTATTCCTTCAACAGTAATTAGTATGACATCACACTCAGAAAAGCAGACTGTTGCTTCCTTTTACTTTCTGTAGCTAAAAATAACAGGTGTGGAAACATGACTATATATATCTAGCAATACTTTCGGATGCAGAAATTCTTATATGAATTTAAACCAGGGCTGGAGAAACAACTTGGTAGTTGAGAGCTTTTGGTGTTCTTTCAGAGCACCCTGGATTGTGTTCCCAAAACTCACAACTGGTAGATCACAACCAACTGTAACTCCATCTCTAGGAGATCCAATGCCCTCTCCTGGCCTCCATGGGTACCTGCACACATGTGCACAGTCATACACACAAACATCTAAATAGAAATAAATCTAAAAGAAATATATTTGAAGCCTGCCTCCCTTGCAATTTTTCTGGATTACTTAGAGAAAATTATTATTCTTTTCCAAATATATTTCTTGCAGAAAACTGCAGTTGAGTTTGACTACAAGTCCTGGAAAAAATATTTATTGAAAATGATGACTTAGTTCTCTGGGGAGAAGCCCATATTTTCCCCTCTACCCTCTTCCTTATACAGTTTGCATTCTAAGACAAATGCAACAATTATGCACAATTACTTCAATAGCATTTGTAGAAAATTAAATATAAATAATAGTGCAAAAAGCAAATTAAAAGAATTGGTTTTCAACAACAAAGAAGCAAAATATTTGGGGGGACAATAAACATAGATATCAAACAACTTTACTCAATTGTTACTACCTAATAGTGAGTGTGAGAAGTGCCAATTTTATTTAATTCTTTCATATTTAGAAAGCAAGTTACTCAAGAAATTAATCACAATCCACCATTTTATCTGTACAATGCACATTTCCTTTTTCTATTAACCAAGTCAAAATAATATTCAAACCTAGATTTCTACATAATATTTAAAATTTATAGTGGAATGGATTGGGAGACCTTATTTTTCTGCCATGTACAAACCAAATAATATAAATGTAAAGGTAAATTTAAACATCATCTCTAAGGCAAATCAGATCCAAAGCAAAAGTTCCTTATCATATTGTTCTCAGACAATTTGATAATAAAAGCCTGCCATGTGAATCACCATTTCCCCATTTTTTATTTTATAATTTGAAGAGAGAATTTTAAGAATTGCTGAGTAGATATTAGTATTCTCTTCAGGCATAAAGACAGTAAGAGGTAACTGAAATAATAATTTGAAATCTTATTTTGTTCACTTTTCCAAATTTATTTTCAATTACTAAACTGTATATAAATGTGGTAATAATCTAAGGTCATATGAAATCATTATTACAAATGTATTAATAGACTAAAATAATTCCAATGAGGACAGAATCAAATATAATGGAGGTAGGAGTATCTATGGCATTTCACACATGGTACAGTTGGGGTTAGATTATTAAAAGTAGCCAAAACTTTTCAACTTTTCATTATTACAGAATAAATATAGCCATACCTGCTATTTATTACTTCATGTGGGTTTTGAAAAATTCATATCCAGTGGCTGATGAAATGACTTAGAGTTTAAAAGCACTTGCTTTTCTTGCAGAGGACCACGGTTTAGTTCCTAACATCAACATGGATGCTAAGAACATTTCATAACTCCAGTCTCAAGGAATCCAACACCCTCTTCTACCTTTCACAGGTACAAAACACATGTGAATCACATACATACCTATAGGCAAAACATTCATATGTATAAAATCAAAATTTTTAAAAATCATATGCCTATCTTATTTCTACAAACCTATATATGCATGCATATACATACACATTCTTATAGGTGTGTGTATGCTGACAGTTGTTATAGTTCTAGTGTTCTGTCTTATACACATATACACATAATGACCTATTTAATTTTTTTCAATGATGCTCACAGCCTTGTAGCATGTAACTGTGAAAAGAATTATTGAGATTCTGAAGGAAGTTCTGTAGCCGTTTTCTCTGGAGCTCAGGGATAAAAGATGGTACTCTGAGTGCATCATGTACCACCCACCTAGCAAAGCTACATTAATCCTTTCTTATGCATTCAATAATGCACTACTGGTTAACACCATTCTGTACCATCTATGTTGCTGATTATGAGTACATGCTTGGAATGTTTCAACTTCTAGTTTGAGCAATGTGGAGCTTCAGAAGATTGAAACAAAATTCTGGCATGGTTTGATTTTTGTTTTGAAAGAGTCATCGGCTACATGGAAAGAGCAGAATGCAGATCATGAATGTGAATGTAAGAACCCTGGACACAGTGTACCTTGGAGCCTTGGGATAAGATGGTAGCAACCATAGCTGATCGCTCTATTTCTAGAACAAAACACCTATGTAACCTACAAATTAGTAATTGATTTGAAAAGAAGTGAATATGCACGTTTCTAATGTTTATGAATATTCGATTAACCAACCCCAAATCAAAACATGACAACAAAAGCCCAATAAAATAAAGCAAGTGAACAAATTCATAAATGCAAATATTAGTCAACTGAGGTCCTCCTTAAAGAACAAGAGGATCATAAAAATAAAAGAAATTACCCGGGTGTGCAGAGTTGTTCAATAGGAAATCAGTTAATGGAACTCATACTTCATTTAGTTGAAAGCATAAAATATTTGATTCAATATACTATATGTGCATAATTAATATAAAATGTAGTAAAATAAAAAAAACAAATTATGCTTTTTATTAGAAAGAACATTCACACTGGAGAGATGGCTCAGCCATTAAGAGCCCTGGTTCCTCTTGCAGAGAACCTGGGTTTAAGTCCCAGCACCCATATGGTGGTTAACAACCATCTGTAACTCCAGTTCTAGGGGATCCAGAGCCCTCTTCTGACATCCATTGCATCCATGACATCATTGCATGACATGGGTGCACTAACATGCATAGGTAATAAGTTAATACACATAAAATAATAAATAAAATATATTTAAGAAGTAAAAATATAACTCTCAAATCTTGAAAACTAACATAGCTAAAATATAAAGACATTCATATTTTTGTTAAACTCAATGAAAAATTCAAGAATTTCCTGTCACTGGTTTGGCTGTATTTTGTGTCTTGCAGTCAAACCTTCAGCATTAGAATGCAAATTGGGTAAAAGCTACACAATACAGTAAGAAATCATAACTAAGCAACTATTTATTTATAAATATTGTATAATGATACATGGCCAATCGTAATAACACATATTTTGCAAAATGAATAATTGTCTATTTAAATGAAATACTCAAGTACTTAAACTTTATCATTATACAACCATGAATTTTAATACTATGTGGCAAATATTACCACACAAATGAACAAGTTGGGCCCGAGAGATGGCTCAGTAGTTAAGAGTACTGGTTACTCTTACAGAGGATCCAGGTTCAATTCCCAGCACTGACATGGCAACTAACAACTGTCCTAACTCTGGTTCCAATCCTAACTCCAGTTCCAGGGGATTCAGCACCTTCTTCTTATGTCCAAGGGCATTGCATACACCTACCTACATGCAAGCAATACACTCAAACACATAAAATAAAAATAATAAATAAAAATTTAAAAACTGAGCAAGTTTGTTGAATGGTAATGATACAAAATGATTTAGGAGGGCTGGAGAGATGGCTCAGATGTTAAGAACATTGCTTGTTCTTATAGAAGACCCAGGTTTGAATCCCAGCACCCAGATGGCAGCTAACAACTGTCCGTAATTCCAGTTCCAGGGGATCTGACACCCTCTTCTGCTCTCCACGGGCATTGCATGACATGGGCGCACTTATCTACATGAAGGCAATGCTCTCATACGCATAAAATAAATTTTTTTCAAAAATGATTTAGGAAAATTGTGTTCTTTGGCACTGCTGATGGTGATGCCTGTGATTTGATGTACCTGTTGCTGATGGGAAAACCTACTTGAACATTTTCAACACTGATGCTCCTTTTACCAATCAATTTCATTTCTCCATAATCCTCTAAAAATATCTGCCATATGGCAAACAAAAAAAAAATAAGTATATGGAAACCCTGGTATACAGGTATAGGTGGGGTAAGCCTTAATCCTAGCACTCAGGAGAGAGGGGCAGGCATATACCAGTGAGTTCAAGGTCAGCCTACTCTACATAGTGAGAGCCAGGCCAGCCAAGTCTAAGTAGTGAGACCATGTCTAAAAATCAAATGAATAGAATCCTCCTCCTTCTGTCATTGATTATAATGAGACACCCTTAAAAATCAAGACTGAAGAAGATAGAGCTGCTCAGAAAGAAAATAAACCAACACACTACAGCAGACAAATATGAGAGACTATCTTGAAATTATTTATGATATTTGATGTGGTAGAAATTTTTAAAAACTGAAAAATTTTACTGAAAGAAACTTAATGGCAGCAAAGCCACATTCACAGTTCAGAGCAAGACAGAGTCTATTTTTCTACAACAAAAACTGTAAGCACGTATTACAAAATGTTCTTCTTGGCCATGTTAGGAGGTAGGACACTGACATATTATTCTTGGCCTTTGCTCTTTAGAATTTCTTTAAACTTTTGACAGAAGGCATGTATTATTTAATAACAAGATGAAAACAGAGCACACCACTTATTTTGAAATAATCTAGTTGAAGATGCTTCTGAGGTGAAAGGAGAAACCGGGTAAAACAATATTGATTAGGGACCCATCTTTCTTTAGAAAGGCTTATAGCATGTTCATTCTTTCAATAAGCATTCATTGACTCTCTGATCCATTTTATTATGGGAGCTACACAGAGACATCTAAGGACGTGTCAGTCACAATCATTTTCACATAAGTTTTAGGGACCTGGCAGATGCAGTGGTCCTTCAATTGCAATGAATTGGGTCTCCATGTCATGGTAAGAGCACACAGAAGGGTAAGGCTTTGGGAAAACAGGAGAAAGGCTTTTCAGAGCTTGAAATTTGTTTTTCAAAGTGTCGAGGGAGCATTTTGCTCATAGAAGTTTTGGTAAAGTTGCCTCAGGATGGGAATACAACATAAGGGAAGGAGAGAGGCACATCTAAATAATACCATCATTGACTATAGCTGGCTTACCATATTTGCTCATAAAAGTTTTAAATGACCACCCAGACTCCTGAATATGACATTGTTTGAAAGATCTTCATAGTTGCTATAGTGCCTTTATACTGTGGCTGCAAACAAGGCCTTCTGGGATGTGGACGTTTCCCAGATGTGCTCGTGTCTGTTTTCTCTATGCCCAGTGCTGATACCCGTCCAGCAACCATGGTACCTGACTTCATTTTTCACACATATAACATGTTTGTCCATTCTTAATATCCTGCATCCTTTTCTGTTAAAAAAAGAAATAAGAGAAAGAGAGCATAAAAAAGAAAAATCCCTGACTACCAGCGATATTAAAAGATAGCTCTATTTTTGCTGTTATGCATTGCAATCATCTCTCAAAGCTTCCTGCCCTGTTTCATCCTTTTCATCATTCAGTTTTTGTGACTTACTCAGCCAGTTTGTCATCCAGCATCAAGTACAAAACATTATGTTATAAATGCATAGTAAGTGTTTGTTGAACACATTGATGAGTAAATGCTGCATTTTATGTAACAAAGCAAACTTTCTATAGAAATCACCAGAAAATTCCTCAGTCTTCATCATAGAATTGTCTGTAAAGATAAATCAGGGTAAAGTGACCACTATCGCATAGCAATTGAAACAAAATAATTTAAGACTTCATTATTATTTATTTATTTTTTGTTTTGTTTTTGTTTTGTTTTGTTTTGTTTTGTTTTGTTTTGTTTTTGAGATAGGGTCTCCCTATAGACCCAGCTGACCTCAAACTCACTATGGAGACCAGGCTGGCCTCAAACTCACAGAGATCCACTTTCCTCTGCCTCCCAAGTTCTGGAATTAGAGGCATGCACAACCATGCCTGGCCTAAGACTTCAACTAATTTTATTCTATTCAAATTGAAATAAACTTCTAAAACAAAGCAAAGAATTTGGTAAGTTCTAATTTAAATGAAGTCTATTAGTTTCAAAAACAATCTTACTGAGGAAATACAAAAAAGTTTAAAACAGCTTAAAATAGAACTTATTTAACCTAAAACACAGTAAGTACTCCATGACAGTAGTATTAGATAATTAGAAGAATTAAAGTGTTTTTGGTGCTTTCCATAAAAAATCAGAATAGAACGCCTAGCAATTTTACTGATCCTGACTCTATTAGCCTGTGAGAATGAGCAGAGGAGGATCCTCCTCTTCTCCTAAAGCAATTTGCTGCTGGGTGGTCAAAGGATTCCTCTAGTTCCTGAATTCCTCTCTTATGTACAAAGTCATAACACAGAAAGGTATTAAGAGGAGAATTTACTCTTACACGGAAGAGTATTAAGAGGAGACTTTCCAATGGAGGTTTTCCTTATCTTTGTGGTGGTAAAGCATCTCTGAAAGAGCACAAGAAAATGATGGGCCATACAGTAGAAGCTGAAGACCTCCCGTTTTATTAACTCTATGTTTAAAAATCTCTGTCCTGTGCAGAGGGTCATAGGCTTGTCAGCAAGTGCGTTACATAGGCACAGGTGCTGCTGGGAGACTTTGGGTGAAGACAGAGTGGCTTTTTCATAAGCCTGAAGCTGCTATATTTGAAGAATAAGAGGAAATACTTTGCATCTGTATGCTTCCAAGATGATGAACTCAAGACCTTTGATGCAGCACTCAATTAACAAATGATTAAAGGAAGGAATAGATGAATCTCTTTAATGAAGCATCATTTGATAGAAGGCAGTGAGATATTGCTAAATAATAATTCCAGATAAAACTGCAAGGAAGGGTTAAATCATTATGTGTGTCATAAACTATATATGGACATAAGCCTGGTACCATGAACGAGATGCATGCATATATGTATGTATGACTCTCTGTATACAAAATAGTTTGTAACATTTTGCATGAATGCATTCTTCTAAATAAGTTGGTCTAAATTTGTACATGTCCACAAAAACAACAACAAATATCTTTAAGTAATTAAATAAGAATATTTCATAAAATACTAATTTCCTTCTCGTGAGAATATGGGTATCCTTAATTCCTTAATGCAGTTTGCTTACGTTTTCTGACTGTTTTAGAACATACATATTATTTCTATAATCTGATTGTTTTTTGTTTTGTTTTGTTTGTTTTGCTTTTGGTTTTTGATATAGTCTCATGTAGTCCAGGCTGACCTCAAATTCACTATGGATCTGAGGTTGGGCTTGAGTAACTGACCCTCCGACCTCTACTTCACAAGTGCTGAAGAAAGATATTTTTAATACATATTCACAGATAACAGAGATGAAAGAGATTACTGTATCTCTTTTTGAGTATATTCTAAATATTCTTCACTAAGCTGAACACATGAACGCAGAAGTTAGGCTCAGTAATTATTTGCTTTGTTGTTTTGTGCTGCTCTGTATTATGGAGACCACATGAGAAGACAGTTATTGACATGAACAAAAAGCAATCTTCTTCCTGTGATTTTAAACAAAACTTGAGCCAAAGGACTCCTGTATTAACACTGGGTTAACAGGAAAACCCAGTGAACTGGTAAGCACAGTGTGATCAACTGAGGCTCCATTGGGTTTGCACGTGAGCTGGTCTCTGCTTTCTCCCAAAACTGTTGGGGAAACAGGGTACAGAACAAGAAAGGAGGCTAGGTCCCCTTCAAGGGGAGAAAGGATTTGCGATGAACTCGGTAGAACCTTTGGCAGGAACATTAAGAAAGACCTTGGACTCTCTGACTGCCAGATTAAACAAAGTAAAAGATGTCGTTTATTTTACTTAAGTCAGCTCAGTTGATTCATAATACTAGTGGTAAAAGCATCTTAGAGGAACGGGTCAGGGATCACTAATCCTTTCTTAGTGGCTTTCTTATCTTATTAGATTTAAGCTAAAGGAAAAACAATCCAATAAGCAGCCAAAATGCTTACAGAGAATTAAAATGCTTTCTGAGATTGTTTGAGATTGAACACAGTTACAACTGTAGCTTAAAATAACAGACAACTTTCTTCCATTAGCCAAATAAAAGAATGCCATGTACAAAAATACGAACTATCTGGAATTTATAACCACCTTCACATCCACTGAGCTCATTCCCTAGGTGGTCCCCAGTCTCTCTGCCCACATTCCTACATGTCATTTTTTACCGTGCTCAGTGCCTTTCCCAGTTATCCACTGCTTATAGATGTGGTTCTGAATGTGAGACTTCTGCAAGCCAGGTCTCAGAATTTCCTGGGGTTCAAAATATAGTTCTGTGGATCAGCCAGCAATTTGTCTAGTGTTTCCTTTGCACAGCAACTCTTACAGAATCCCTGGCCTGGAACACGCTATAGAGCACTCTTATTGTGGACTGGGGGGCTCTCTGAAATCTGGCTTAAGCTGGGTTTTTGGTCTTTTCTCACTATTTGCATGCATAATAGTGAAGCATCTGTCTTCCTGATCTATTTGTGGTAATCTTACTATGAGCTCCCAGATCTATGACTTTCATTGGTCCTTTCAGCCTGTAATGATCAACTCCTTGAAATCCTTGGAAGATTTTCTAGTCACTTTGCAAGCTTCTCATTGCTATGGCCCAGCATTCATCTCTGGCTCATAAAACAGAAAAGCCTGAACTGCAGGGCTGCACAATTGAGGGTTGCTTAAAAGCACAGTTGTTACCAAGTGTTAAGTCCTCTATATGTACAGCCAATCTCTGAAGCAATCACTTTGTACATATTTCATTCTTTGAACTCACCAATAATTATTTTTTTATTAAAGTCTCCTTATGCATGCCTGTGGAATCAGTATTATAAGAAAAAAATTAGAAAGAAAAGAATTATAGGCTTTGAATTTTAATAATTATAGACATAAAATATCTATAGGATTTTGAATAAGTAACTTACCTCTTTGAACTTAATTTATTTTTTTTCAGGGTATACTATCCCTGAATGATTATACAGATTAATAGAAAATTATAGATTTCATATTTTATATTAAATGTCTCTATATTTCAATTTTCATAGCATAATATATTCCACAATATGATATATAGTACATGTCTATTAAATTATTGTAAAATAACAAATGGTTAAGACATTTAATATACTATATTAAATTCCCATGTCATATTTTAATTGTGTTTGCTTTAGCATCTGATTTGAGCTGAGCTGGGTTTACCAAGAGTCATATATTGAAATGCTGGTCTCCGTTACCTCATAATGCAACAGTATATGGAACTATAGTCTTTAGGGAGACAAAGTCAGGTCATTAGGACAGGACTTAATCTAATGTGCACAGCATCACCCACTGTACGAATATATTAAGCCACAGAAAAGTCAAGGAAAGATCACATAAAAGCCATCTATTAGGAAGACGTCTTGGAAGAAAAGACCCTTGCAGATTTTTCTTGCTTTTTTTTATGTGTGTGTGTGTGTGTGTGTGTGTGTTCATGTATTCATGTATATGATCATGGGCATGTGTATGCCACAATGCAAGTGTAGAGGTCAGAGGATCACCTCCTGTGTCAGTTCTCAACTTCCACCTGGTTTGAGACAGGATTTGTTGTTTTTATTCTGCTCCACATGCCATGCTAGCAGACCAGGGAGGTCCAGGGAGCACTCCTGCCTCTGCCTCCCATCTTGCCATAGGAGTGCTGGGAACACAGATGCACATATTACCGCATCCAGTTTTATATGGTCTCTGGGGATCTGAACTCAGATCCTCGTGCTTGGGAGTCAAGCACTTTACCTGCTGAGCCATCTTTCCACTTGCCTTCCAATATCTTTCTAGATTCCAGTATTAAGAATAAATAAATTTCTTTGTTATAAATCACCAAATCTGTGATGATTTATTATGACATCTCTAGAAAATAATAGGCTAGTCCTTGACTTTAGTTATGAAATTGCTACACTTGAAATAGAGACTAATCTTGCTTGTGTTCATAATGTCAGTGTTAATTTGTATCATATAATATAATGTTCAAAATTTGGGGGTTTTTTATGGACTGCAGACATAGCTCAGCAGTTAAGATCATTGATTGTTCTTTCAGAAGACCTGGGTTCAAATCCCAGCACCCACATGGCTGTTAACAACTGTCTGTAACTCCTGTTCCGGGGATCTGACAGATGCTCTCTTCTGAGCTCCACAGGCACTACACAACATGGGTGCACTTACACACATGAAGGCATAATGCGCCTACACATAAAATAAAAATAAATAAATCAAAGAAATTGGAATTTTTGTCTAGAAAGGGATGACAACAAAACTTTTCTCACTAAAGAAGACAGATCTTTTCAGTATGTGGGTTTCTGGATATGTTTCAGGATGTTAGAGAATATCCAGCCTGGATATTGGGGACAGAGTGGCTGTATGTAAGATCTAAAATACAGTGCATAGCCCTAATTCACAGCTCCATGTGAGAAGAGTGTGCAATGGCCTGTTAGCTACTGTATTTTTCCATGGTTTGTTAGCAATAATGCCTGGGGTGAATGAGCCATGAATGAATTGCACATTTTCAAGTTATGTAAATAGTTCATGTTTTACTTTGAGGGTGCTGACTTCCTGATCATATTTCCTATTGGTGCTTGGTGGATACCAAATAAACAGAACATACATAGCTAAAGCCCAGAAAAACTATAACTCTTTCTATTGCTCTTGTACAGCCTAGTACAGATTTGAATATTTTTCTCTTTGTTTACTATTATTAAGCATCATAAGTATTAAAACTTCAACATAGCCATGTGAAGCCTAAGTGACAACTACTTTCTCAAGTCCAAATTTAAGTAGCGGGAAGCTAGAATTTAACTCAAGAGCTATTTGTTTCTCTCATGGCTGGGACTAGTGGATCACAACTGCAAGTGGAAACTGTCTAACACCTATTTTTTGATAACAAAGAGAGTAGATTTGTAAATGAATTGGTCCATGCAATTTTGTGCTGTTTGGGATGGCAATTATTGGTGATATAGAGAGTTAAAATCTAAAGATACATAAAATTATCTGAAGGAAGTGATGATTCTGTATGTCACATACTTGCAGAGCAGTTGAAATGAAATTCCACTTCACAAACGAAGAAAAAAGGTCAAAACGTTATTCATTCGAATCTATTGTCAATGCTGTTGTTTGTCACCAGATCTGTTGGACTTGATGTTTATAATGTTACCCACATACCATCCCATTCCCATTCTTGTTCTCTCCATCTCTCTTTGCTTTTTCTGAATGAGTTTAATTTATAAAAGCAATAACTTTGAAGAAATAGAGACTAGCATCATAGAAACAATCCTCATGCCAGCAAAATCTTGACAGAGGAACTTATAATTTTCCCTTCCATACCTTCATGAAGCTCACCTTGCACTTCCTAACATGGCTGAACCTTATGATATAGAACAGAAAACTTGGCCATCAATAAAATAGTAAATAAATGAAAAGAAATTTGACATTGTTTGCGCTGCATTAGAAGAAAGCCCGGAGACAGAAATAAAAATGCTACAAGGTAGCTTGAGATCAGGAATACGGGCACTAAGACTTAAAATAACTTGCCTAAAATATTATACCAAGTCCATAGAAAAACTGAGTTTGGAACCTAGGTAACCTGGCTCCAGATCCAATTCTGTGTTTTAGCTTAAAATAGTTTAAATTGTTCTTTAAGATAAGACCATAATTCCTAATAGTTGTCCTTTATTAGACATCCATAAAACTACGTATAGACAGACAGTTAGATAGATAGATATCTATTTGTTGATTTAAACACAAAAGTCACTATTGATTTCCTGCTATGATGTTGGCACTGGAGATATGATGCACTCAGTTTCTCCAGAAAAATAAATTTCACTTATGGAAACTAAGCATTAAGTTAAGCACATAAATTCTTATTTAATTATAATATGTGCTCTATTAGAAATGTATAGAAAAATATGAAATGATGACAGAAGAACTAAACATTTATTTTACTGATAAAAATTTTCTTTTTTATTAGTTAATTTCCTTTACGTGGTTTTTAAAATAATATTTTGCCCAACATGCACACAATTCATCATTTCTGTTTCCTCTTCTTATACTTACTTTGTACTAAAGCTGCAACACAAATTCCACTTAAAATACTGTGCTAAAAGTATATATTCTTGTTAACTTAGTAATTATGTTCTTATTTATCTTATTATAACAGGTTTCTGGGTTGGACTTTGCTGAGAGTCATACATTACATCAAAGATTGTGTTTCATGTGCAAGGCTCAGATGTTCATGTGGTTAACATGAGGAACTCTGGCCTTGTACACTGGGCCTGGGATATTTTTATTGCACCTCAAAATGAATTTTGGGGAATGAGGCCCCAAACCAGGCTTCCTATGTGGAGGGATTACTTTTTTGTGTGTACATATCTTGGGATGTCTGTTATTAAAACTATTGTATACTCTAATTGGACAGTTAAATTCAATTTTGTGAAGTCAAAATGTTACAAAAGCCAAGCTTTTATTCTTGTTAAATTTTCTATAGGGAAATTAGATTATACAGGGCCACATGCTTATTTATCTATTTTTATCTGCCTGTATAAATACAGTTATTAAAGATAGCTTGGAACACAGCTTTAATTCCAGCACTTAGAAGACAGAGGCAGGCAGATCTTTGTGAAATCGAGGTCAGCCTGGACTACAGAGCAAGTTCCAGACCAGCTGGGGCTACAGGGAGACCCTGTATCATAAATAATAATAATAATAATAATAATAATAATAATAACAATAACAGTAACAGCTATCCCTCAGTGTCTACCTGGGTTTACAAACAAAATTAACATTAGTATCTGAAAAATACCTGACATGTAGCAAGTACTCAGTCTGATATGTATCTTATTAGGGCTAATCTCCTTATACAAAATTAAAAAATATCAGTGACACCAAAGATGTCTTGAAGAAGCATCTAATGCAGAAAAGTGCTCTGATTTCCTACTGAATTTGAATTCTTATGTAGTGAGTTAAAAAGAATAGCAGGTGGTGATTTCTGAATTCCATAAGGTTAACCATTGACTACAGTGCAATGAGTATTTAAAATACTGAGGATAACTGGAATGCTGCAATTACTCTATCACAGTTAAGTTAGCATCGAAATCATTCAAGACTTGGTGAAGAAATCCAGCTGGGTCTGGAAATGCCTCAGTGGGTTAAACACTTGCTGTACAACCATGAGGAACTGAGTTAGATTCCACTGAACCCTCACAGGGCTGGAAAAATAGCAATATGTAATTCCAGTGCTCCCATAGAGAGATGGGAGGCAGAGGCCACAACATTCCCAGAAATTTGCAGGCCAGCAAGCTTGGTACACAGAGTATTAAATGACAGAGACCCTGTTTCACACAGGTTAAAGGCAAGGAATGACATCTGACCTCACATGGTCTGTGACATGCACACATCCACACTCACACACACAACCACTTATATATGCATGTGCATACATCATCCACACAGATCCACAGATCAACACGCCCCCGCCACACACACACACACACGCATACACACAAAGAAATCTGTCTCTGCTCTCCAAATGTGGACATAGAACAATCCATTTAGATAATGAAACAAGAACAGAGAAGAATGAAAGAAGCTCAAAATTCTAAATGTTTATGCTATATTTCAAATATGATAGGGTGAAAGAGCCATTTTGAATAAAATGGCAAGATAAAACATTAAGATTAGACAACTTTGGGTAACTGATGAAGTAATATATAACCAACACTGTATTAGTTCCTGGAACAGTCTCTGTGCTATTCAGCTGTCTTTCAATATGTAGATTCACACACAAATAAACTTATGGAAGCTTCAGCCTTCTTCATTTCAGGTGAAAATCTGCATTTGTGAGGTCTTCTCTCAATGCTAATCTTAGTATACAAAAAGTTAATAATTACTTTCATTCTCTCAGCATTTAGTGAAAATAATTATAGTCATCACAATTATAGAAATGAATAGGAAAAGCTCGAACACTCTTTCTGACCATTTTCTGGGGGCTTTGAGTACAGACTCATGGTCTTAGTAAAAATTGTATAAATAATGATCAAATAGCTAACACATCATGAATGAATCATAGGATTTCTCAGAGGAGGTAATATGTGAGTTGAATACTGAAGGAGAGAACTTGGCCTGCTAGCAAAAGAGAATAACCAGTATATTTTGAGCAGGAGGAAAAAAAAAGCCTTAGAAATGGCATTTAGTGTGTGAGGATGACACTGTGTGTCCACTCGCAAAACTTCAATAATTTCTTGCATGTGTTTCCAATGTGATTATTGTGATAAAAGTAGAAAGAATTTCAAGAAACAACAATAGTACACTCAATAAAATTTTATCTAATGATTGGTCACCTGGAATTGAATTATAGACTTAAATTACTTAACATATAAATTGTAGACTGAAAGAGGAATATAACTAAAATTCACAGAATGTAGAGACTCTAGACTAACTAATATGCTAAATTAATTATAAAAACATAGATTCTGAGTCAGTGCCTATGATTTCCAAGTCTAACATGGGAAGATGTAACAGCAATTTCCCAAATCCTAAAAGGATTAGATTATCAAAAAACTTACTCATTTTCTTAAAGGAACAGATGGGTTATATTTATATTTTCAAACAAGATTGAATGCTAATTAGCATATCATTAGTATTTACTAATTATAATCATTTTGCAATTTAACCTTCTCAAATATTTAGACTTTGAATCAACTTCTGCTCTGATTTAGATGCAACTAGTGTTGGCTTTGGGTCCAAGTTGTTACATAAGTTTTCTCTTTTTTTATTTATCAGAAATTATTCATTTCATGGTCTACTAGAGCATTTCAGAGCACTCAAGATGATAAGACAGGGGTTAGAGTGATGGCTCAGCAGTTGAGAGCACCGACTGATCTCACAGAGGGCCTAGGTTCGATTCCCAGCACTCAGATGGCAAATAACAACCGTCTGTAACTCCAGTTGCAGGGAATCCGACATCCTATTCTGACCTCCACAGGCATTACACAACATAGGTGTACTTATACACATGCAGGCAGTACACTCATATACATAAAAAATAAAAATAAAATATTTATAAAAGCATTTTTAAAAGAAGATAAGACAGGCTAAACCTCTGCTCAGAAAGCAAAAGCAACGGAATCCCAAGTTCAAGTTCAATCTGTACTACAGAGAAAGTGCAAGACCAGCTGAAGTAACTTAGTGAACCTCTGTCTCAAAATAAAAAGCTAAAAAATGAATGAGGGAGTACATGACTAGGGATGGGTGCAGTTCAGTGGTAGAGTGCTTGCTTAGCATACACTATGCCTTAGGATGACTCCCCAGTAAAACACACAGACATAAAAGATCACACAGACCATGTCTAGATATTTCAGTCTATATTGTGTATACTAACATTTTATTAAGAAAAGAAAGTCGTCAAGTTCAGTTCAAGTTCAGGTCAAGTTCAGTTCTCCAACACTGGAAAATGCATTCTACCCACAATGGAAATAGCAGTGCTACATGGTAAAACACATGAATATAATTCATCTCCCACAATTTATTAGAAAACTTCAGAAAGTTGAAACATTTATCCTTTTAAATGAGAGAGAAATATTTAAGATTATTCATCTTCATAAGGTCTCTACAATGAAATGATCACCAAAGTTTAAGAAAAAAAGCTTTTCCAAGTAGTGGCAGAGAAATTGCTCAGTGGTTAAAAGCACGTAATACTTCTGCAGCACCCACATTGGACAGCTCACAACAGCCTGTAACTCTAGCTCCAAAGAATTCAACACCTATTCTGGACTCCACAGGCATCATGCACTCACAGGTGACATGTGCACACGCATATACACAAATTAAAAATAAAAAACTTTTAAAATGTTTCTAAATATTATTCTATAATTTTCTCGTTATGATAAAGTCTATTATTACAAGTACTAGCATTCAAAACATTCTATAAATTCATTTTTGGGGGTTGTAGAGGTGGCTCAGGGATTAAGAGCACTAGCTGTTCTTACAGGGGACCTGGGTTCAAATCCCAGCACCCATATGGTGACTAACAATCATCAGTAACTCCAATTCTAGGGAATCTGAAACCCTCTTCTGACCTCCACCTGGCATTGCACAATAAGGATGCACTTACACACATGCAGGCAAACACTCATACACATAAAATAAAAATACATAAATAAACACAAAATAAATTCATTTTGGCCTAAATCTATTTACTATGATGCATCTCACTGTGCTGAAAATGAAAAAAAAAGTAATGGCCTCAGTTCCTAGAGCATGTGGTGAGTTTCACCAGCAACACAGGTCTCAACCACACACCATGCATAGGCTCTTCCTTTCTGACTTATAAGCCCAACCAGAATGATTTACTCATCAATAAATAGTTATAAAAATTGTAGAGCTCTTAATAATGTTTATTAACCACTTTGTGCCTACCACCTAGGTGCTATATTTCATATCAATAATCAAAATCCTGTATTTCATAGACTAATTTGCACGATATTTTTGGATTTTATTTTTCCTATACAATGGGAAAGATAAAAGCTGCTTCCTAGAATTTTTCTATAGAATAAACAAGAAAAATTCTGTAATAGACATATCACAGTGTTTAGAATATAAAGACACGTTAGCTATTGTAATGATATTTATATCATCATTGCTATTTCTCTGAACCTCAATTTTCTCATCAATACTAAACATACAGTCAGAGATATGCATGTACATCCCAAGCATTCTATGGGCATGACCTAGGTGCATCCAGGAATCTGTGCCCTAGAAATGCATCTTTCTATAAACCAAGAAATGTGAAAGAATGTGGCAATATCTCATTGAAATGCAAAAGAAGAGATGATTATAAACCCAGAAGACAGAATTGAAAATAAAATAGAAAAACAAACTCAGGACATTCAGGCAGGAAATTGTAGTCTGACTAGAAAGAAGAGAAGCAGCTAGTTGGCAGAAATGAGGAGCAGTTAGAAGTAGGTGATAAAATGAAAAGTATGAATTTCATAAAGAAAGAAAGCTGAAAATGCAGGTGGAGATGGAAATCAATTTAATTTCAGTGGAAAGTCTGGTGGAATTCTGGGAGCATTTTTTGAAATGTTAGAAAATAAAGAAAAAGGATGTTTTTAAAGAACTGTGACTATATTACCAAAAGTTTCATAGCCCAATATCATCCTCCAGAGAAAAATAGAAATAAAACTACAACTTTTCTCATGAATCTGTAATATACAAACCGATTCAAATACTACCCTTGAAACTTACTTTAAATTTAAAAATGTTATATCAAGTCTGTTTAGTGTCTTCAACAGATGAACCCTCTCAAATAAGGTATTTAACATGTGATGACTGCCCCACTATTGACCAGTCAGTTGAATTCCCCACATTCAGTGTATGCTGTAGCACTGGCATTTTAAATTATATAGAAAACATCTGTCTATATCCAAATTCTATTTAGCAGTGGCAAAACACAGTTCACTGTTATCTAAGAAAAATACTGCTCTTGTGTCTGTTGTTTCTTTTGTTTTTAAATAAAAAAACTTCAGAAAGCTGGATCATTAAAAAAATTCCTTATAACTCATCATTTAAGAAGTAAATAAAAGCAATGCATAGTCAAAAGTGGCACAAAATAAGAAACCATGAAGAGATATTTAGCATGAGAGAAAACTCAGTCTCTCAAATGGTAATTTCAACCATATCTGTGAATTTGCAAAGGTGTTGACATTAATGTGTCAAATTGTCAGACGTGTGGGAAACAACTATTGTAAACTTTAGGCATTTAAACTAAAATATCATTATTTGGCCATTGTGTAAATACACCAAAATATTTTAAACAACTAAAGATGCTAATAGGACATGTTTGTTTATTACCATAAATTATTTTTGAAAATAGGCTAAAATAAAAGTTCATGTGACACTTGATGTTGCCAATGATAGAGGTTAGAATCATGTGGGAAATGGGCCCATAAACATTGTCTGTCGGAGATATCTTGAATATACTTACTGATGTGGGGAGACCTGCCCACTGTGGGTGACACCATTCTCTAAACTGGTTCCTGTACTGTGTAAGTATTGAGAGAAGGCTAAAAAACTGTAAGCATGCATTCATTCACTGCATCTTTACTGAAAACTGAATATGATTAACTTCCTCAAGCTCCTGCCCCTGTGAATTTCTTCACAATGATAGACTATAACCTTATACTCTGAGCTGAAATAAACCGTTTCCCCTTTAGTTGCTGTGTTGGGATATTTTGCTATAGCAACCGAAAAGAAACTCAGAAAGCAGGAAAGATTGCTTAGTTAGTAAAGTGCTTGCCGTCCAAGAATAGGGACCTGAGTTTGAACTCCCAGACCAATATTAAAAGAAAAAAAGAAAAAAAAAAAAAAGACGCACATGCGCTTGTAATCCTGTCCTGGCACTGGGAAGGTGGAGACTGGTGGATCCCTGGGTTTGGTGGCTGGCCAACCTAGCCTGTTTCCCTAGTTCCTGGTCAATGAGAGCCTGTCTTAAAAAACAAGGAGGGTGATACCTGACCAACAATACCTGCAGTTTATATCTGGCTGCCACATACGCTCATACACATGTGAACATTCATCTTTACACACTTACGCCCACTTGAATATAGACACACATATACATAAATAAATTAAAGGAACTCACAGACAAAATCAGGGTAAAAATTTATCTGAGATAACCATCTAGAAAATAATTTTCTCATATTTTGAAAGTTCTCTTGAGTGCAGTGCTAGCTTCTCTGTATTCTGACTGACTCTACGTTAAACATTAGGGTTGATAACAAACGTGTTGATTCTGTTGTTCTAAAAACGTGTTTTCCCACCTCTCCTGAAGGTATGTATCATTGTAATGTGTGTTTGGTTGTATAAAATGTAAAAAAAACTTTACTTCCTGGCAGAAGGGTTAAGATTCAGTGTGATTTGTTATGTGTGTTTTTCTTCTGTCATGTTGATTATTAAAGCATGTTTCAAGATTGAGCTGCTGTTAGCTAAATCCCTGAGTATCTATAACTACAGCAATCTTTCATCCTGCGTCACACACAAACTAGGAGAAAAAGTTGCTGTGGCATGTGAAATCATGTAGAATATGGAGACTGTTCATCACAAGTTGTACCTCATCTTCTCTCAACTAAAAGTGTTCACACCCTGTGTCTTCATTTTAATTAATCTGTCCTCTACACACTCTCCTGGCAGCACCTCTTACTAAATTGTCTAGTTAAACATCTCTTACTTCATTAGACTTCAAGTATTTTTAGAATCTAGGCCCTCCACCTTCTTTTAGGCACTGCTTGACATAACCTAGAAAGTAAAATGTGTCTTTCAAATAAATTCTATTTAGAAAGTAGCTATTCAATAAATACTGACTTTTATATTCTGATGAATTATAGAGTTTGGATTTTCCTGAGCACTTAATGACAAATTAATGAATAATAATTTTTAGAATTTTTAAACAGATAATCAAAAAATTGTATAGTCCTTGTTACTTTAATTTGATACTTATAGACTGAAAATTATATCTCTTCTCATCCTCCATATAAATTCACTGGAATACCATTTTCAGCTTTAACCTGTCAAAATATGGACACATAAAATATGTGGAAACAGAAATCACAGAAATAGCACTATTAGCAATTGAACTTTACTTATTTAAATGAATAAAGATCAGGACCTTTTGCATTAAACTGGTCACATGCAAGATTTTGAAAAAGAACAATTTAACACTTTTATAAAAACAGAGATACAAAGGTCATGTAAAGCATAGTTTCCTTTTCTAATAGTCAAAATTTCTCCGTTTTAGAAAAGCATTTTCCACTAACTTTTTCTAAACCCAAGCATCTAATTTTATCCCCTCAATAAAAATTCAACACATTCATAAGGTATTTCTCAAATGGCTACTCCAGTTTTTATTATTATACACTGGAAAGCATCCAGGAAAGACTTTTGAGAAAAAAAGAACTCAAAATCTATCATACAATTTCATAAACATGAATTGAAATTTTAGAGAGCTCACTCCCTTGTCTCTGTCTTTGTTTATACTGAGTCCACTGAGTAACTGGGTATTAGGAAAACAAGGTCTTTAAAGAGTAAGGCTGAGCGTATGAACATATGGAGGCAGTGGTTGGGGTGAGAATTCTACCACACTAGATTTTCCACTTCCTCCTAGTGTGACTTCTGGTGATTTTCATATAAACACACTTAGCTCTCTGCCTTACACAGTCAAATCTTCAAATCATTTTAGCACAGGCCAGGAATGAAAATTGGAGCTAATTCTTAGGGCTAATACAGAAAAGTCAATGAAGGAGAGTTTGAATTTTTCCACTTTTAACTTTAATTTATGAAGATAGATACCACCTTTACATTTTTTTCATGTTACTTGAAGATACCTTCCATTCAGAGGGTATTCTGTAAAAAACATCTAAGTGTGAATGGGATATTGTCAGTATTTTCTTTATTAACAAGAAACAGTTTTCCCAAATAGATAAAGATATTTTAATAAAAGACCACATGCAGTGGCTAAGGAGATGGCTCTGCTGTTACAGAGGTACAGCATTTGTTTCCTATAACCTTCATGATAGATCAAATCCATCTGTAACTCCAGTTCCAGGGACTCTATTGTACTAGCCTCTGCATATAGTTCTTTGTAGTATATTTACATACATGTAGTATATATGTACATACATACACATAAAATACACAAAAATAAGCATACATATAAAATACACATAAAGTAAAATACACATAAAATAAAAATAAATAAGTCATAAAAAGATAAAAGACTGTATACAAGTTTACAGAGTTGGCCTAATGAATACAGGAGTGCTTCTCCATCTTTGAATCTGAAGATCAAATGGTGATCATCCTAACATAAATCATAAAGAAAATAGATATGAAACTGTTGATTTGATGGGGGCTATGATACATGGAAACGTTAACAATAAAGTAAACCAGGATAATAAACTGTTTATCATTATTTTCTTCTCCACTTATGAAGCTTCATATTGACAGTACCTGAATTAAAAACAAATATGAAGAAGGAAACACAGTGATATAAACCATAGGAACTAGCGCCCCTGCAGTGTAGAATGGATTCCACTGGAAAGTAGGCTATACTAATGGAGAAATAAGTCCTGAATGCTCCTCGCATGATTGCCAATCTCCAGCTGCCTTCCAAGAAATCAGTGTTTTGTAACCCACCATCCAACTGCCTTCCCTGGAACAGGGAATCCCACCCTGTACCAGCACTTCCTAATATAACCAAATTCAACCCCAAACCTCTTCCCCTTCCCCAAGGAAGAACAATATAAAAGTTTTGAGCATGTAAGAGAGGCTGCACCTCCTCTGGATTCTGGGATACAATGGCGTCCCCATCTCCTCCAGCCCCTGGGCTGCAGGGAGTACCTACCTACTCAGGGTTTTTCTCTAATAAAGGTACTTGTTCTATAGAAGTTGGTTTCTTCCTCTCTTTCCTCACTTCATGTTTTCTTAAAGATGCTGCCAAAACCTGGGAGAGAGTTCTCAGCAGGACTGCATCTCTCTCTCTCTCTCTCTCTCTCTCTCTCTCTCTCTCTCTCTCTCTCTCTCTCTCATCTCTCTCTCTTTTCTTTTTCTTTCTTGAGCTCTCCCCCTCAAGAGAGAATTCTCTTTGGAGAAATCCCCTGACTGATCTCACTTTCTGCCTCTCTCTTTTTTTTTTCCTTCGCAACAATTTGCACTTCTGGTATTCATGTCTACTTTTGCTAAACAACAGCCTGGAAACAACCCAGAGCTTCAGCCATTGCTGTCTTATTGCTTCATAGGGAAGGTAGGATATTCCACCAAGGACCTTATTGACTGCTCCTGGAAAGATGTTGCCAAACCCCTCTTGTCTTTTTTGTATTGTTGATCTTTCCCCTCTTGCTTTCTTTTATGCTGACCTCCAGAGCAAGGACAATTACCATCAAGCTAATACGCTCCAAACAATCCCAGTCATTCTTAGCCTAACTGCAGAGTAAACACCCTCTGTCTGCCTTAGTGGTGCCCCTAGGATGGACATTTCATACATTTCATACCTCAGATCTTGGAGATTCAACAGAGCTCCACATTGGGGGATGCCCAAGTGGACAGCCCAAGACTTGGCCTATCGGTCTCATCAGGTTGGGATTTTGTGTTTGAGGACACTCTGACTCAATTCCTAACTCTCAGGATCTTGTCTTAGCATTCCTATTCTGCAGCATGGGCTCTGATTTCTGAAGGTTCCTGGTGACACCGTCTTGCCTTGTCTTTTATATAACCTCTCAGCTTTGGGATTTCAGTCTGATTTAATGCAGAATAAAAGCTTTCTTTCCTGTCGACCTTCATCTGGCCACTCTAAACATTAGATAATGATAACTGGTCACCTGAATTTTACACACAATCCAAATGTGCAGTCAGATCTTGAAAATTTCATACAGAGGAACATCAAATGGTTTGAACCGTCCTATGTCTGAGGTTTCCTTCTCCTCCACGCTTGTCTCTCACCCCTCTTGGCACACTTCTGTTAGTAAACTGTCACATGATGTTTGAGCTCGCTGGAAAGCTGACTCTAGAGATGGGATCTACCCTCTCCCCTCTCCCCTCAGACTTACGCATGTTTATCTCAAAAGATCTTTCCAATCCTTTTCCTGAGCCAGGTTGGCCCCCCTAATTCTGTGACAGGGAAAAGGACAACAGATGAATGGAAAGAGCAGAAATTAGCATGAGGAATCTCCAATATTCAACCTTTCTAGAAGTTAGGATTACTCAGAAGTTATGACTACATCTGAAATGGAGATTTTTCAGTATAAAGGAAAAATTAATATTTACCTACATATTACTTTTATGCTGAAATTTGATTAAAAGCATGTGTATTAAATCCTTATGTTATTTTAAACAGCAATATTACCACTACCTGAAAAACAGAATTATTATATTTTGGTGGTAAATGAAATTGGGAAATTATGGCTGCTTCATTAGACCTTTTTGATTTTTTCAAAATTCATATTTTCTCTCGCCTAGCTGATGAAATTATTTGAATTGTCCTATCCTTTGCTTTTGTGCCTTAAATTCAGTGTTCTGAGCCCTGAACTCTGAAGAACAAGTCCCCTGAAGTCTTGTTTACCCAACATGTCTCATTGTTAGAATAGCAAAAAGCCCCATAAATTTAACTAGTCTAGACTATAAAACTGTCTAGTCTATCTTTTAGAGGACCCAGTTTTCCAATCTCACTGGTCAATTACCTAGCGATAGACCCACTCCTAAGAAGGCAGGTTCACCTTAAGTTATGCTGAATAGATGGGCGGAGTACCTGGTGTGTTAATGAGGTAGCAAATTTTCCTGCCTGGAACTAGGGCCCATCTCCACTTCCCAAACAACCACAGTTATGAAGGTCTCTGTAAGTCTGTCCACTTTCCTGACTTCTTCAGGAAAGTACATTTTCTCCTCTTCTTCTTCATCCCTTTCTTACTAAACATGCTTTCTTTAAGGCTTTGGGCTGCCCTAACATCTTGTATTCTTCACTTTTTTCTAAAGCTTCCTTCTCCCAGCCATGTGGCTGCCAGTCAGCCAAGTGTCTGACCTCCCATGCAGGCTCTAAACCTGCAGAGATGCTCATGGCTTTCTTTCCTTCTTCCCACCAATAACCTCCTCAAGGCAGCTGCCAAGATTAACAGCCTGCCTGCCCTGAGGATTTTTAAGATTAATAAAATTGTAAAAGCTTCTGTTTGGGTCCATTCTCAAACTCTTTTATGAATGAGACTAAGAACCCTCTAGGAATGCCCTGTCTCCCCACTTCATCATGACTTTTGTTAGCCTGAGACCACAAGTTCTTTGCTATTCTCTGTAACTTCAGTGATCTAAATCTTTGCTAATGGGGCACCACACCTAAATTGCAGGGGTATCCCACCTGGGAGACTGTTACTAAATTTATTAGGCTGGATCTCAATACCCAAGAAGGACAATTGTTTACATTCAATCCATTAGTCAGTCAGCCTCTGACAGTCAAAAAAGAACAAACTCCAAAAACTGGAACTGAGTCCCCAAACTCCTTAACATGAACTCTTAAACCTGGCCTTCAAGTCTTCAATATCCAGGAGAGGAGGGAAAGAACAAAAATCGGAAACACCTCAGAGTTAAATGCCAACTGCTAGCCTCTGCTATGCAACCTCAATAGAGCTGAGAGGAACCAATTTAAAAGAATCGCCAAGCCCATTTGGCTCTTGTTTTACTGCAATGGGGATGGACACTGGGCAAAAGCATGCTCTAACCCTCAGCCTCCCACCAAGCCTTACCCATTGTATGGTCGAGTAGACATTGGAAATGGGACTGCCTACAGAGTGATGCTCTCCCCTTCAGTTCAATCCTTTTTACCACCCTTAAGAGGCTTTTTCTTTACACTTCTTGGAATGGGGAGGCCTGGGTTTTTCAGCCTCTGCCCAGAAGGGGGAGTCCCTGGAACCCAGGATTATACAGTGTCTGGCAGTTGTATTTCCTTTATGGTTAACACGAGGGCTAGTCCATCTATACCTGCCACCTGGCATCCTAAATTAAATTTCCTGAACAGTTTTCACTGAGAACAGAATCAGATATATTATTTTGTAAAGGTATTTCCAACTACCGGCTATGACTTGAGCCATACTTACAGTTAATAAATAACCCATTTATTTTTTAATTCTTAATTTAGAAAATAACAATTGGGTCCATCAGTTCTATGGAAACATCTATCACAATCAATATTATAAGGAAATAGAAAATAGGACACTGTGTGGCACCCCTTCCCAGGCCCTTTCTTTCCACTGATGACTTCTTTTCATTGACGGAGGAACTTTGGCTCCAGGGAATCTTCCAAAACTTTACCACCACCCAGATTTCCTTCTTCTGCTTCTCCCTTATTTTTGTGCTCTGGGGCACCTCCGTCACACGTTGGGGACAATGAGCTCCCGCAGTCTCTCTTTACTCAGCCTGCTCATCCCTCTACAGGAACTGTTAAAATTTCTACCGTATGTTCAGTATAATTAATGCCCGGGCTTCCTTATTCTAACTGGAAGCCTTGTTGGGTCTGTGCTAGAGTGGCAGTCACATACTGGCTGGCTCTTTATTTCTGCTTCTCTGAACATCTGAACACAAACTGATGCTACCTTATACATGTCATACATGAAACCCTTCCTTTATGGGAGAAAGTCCCAGTCCAATTCTCTGAAAGCATTACAGCAAATGCAGGCCCAGCTACCACAAATTTCTCCCTGTTCTACCCTGGAATCCCCATCGTGGGCCTGAGAGCCCAGGGTTCCTCACAGAGATGAACACTTGTCTGAATCTCTCACTCTTCCTCCCTGGTGGCCATACTCTGGGAACACATTGCTCACTCACTATCATCTCTCCCCAACCCATCATTCAAAACTCTTTCTCACAGACCCAAGGAGGAGCTGGCCCCTGGTTCACCACTGGGCCCTCAACATTCCCAATCAGGTACACCCTGCTTTCTGGTCTCACTGCCCCTATTCCACTATCAGGACTTCAGTCTTTTACCAGGAATGTTCTCTCTTGTTTCACAGAATGCTCCTTACATGATTGTCATTTTCTGGCCACCTTCCAGAAACTAGCATCTCATAATCCACCCTCTGACGCCCCCTCCTGATATGACTCAGTCTCCATCACAAGGCATTCCCTAAACCAAAGTCCCCCATGACTACAGACCCCTTCCAACTGCCTGCCTCCTTGGAAAGGATGAATCTGACCCTGCACCTGCCCTTCCCAATATGACTCAATTTCAACCCTAAACCCCTCCCTTCTCTCTAAGGACAGAAAAATAATAATAACAGTAAAAGCCTCAGTCTGTGAGAGAGGTTATTCCTCCTCTGGATCCTGGGCTGTGAGGAGGTGCTGATCCCCTCTGGCCCTCACCCTATCAGGCCTATTCCCTAACAAACCTGCTTGTTCTGTAGAGGTCCGCTCCCTCTCTTTTCTCACTTCATATTTCCTTACATATACTAAACACAAACCATTCCTTCCCTTCTCCAATTGGTTTCATGGAATACTTTGCAAAAATTAAATGGTACTTTCCCAATTAGCTGTTAATTTATTGACAATTTACTTTAAACAAAGTTATTTTTAAGCTGGGGTGGTGGTGTATGCATTTAATCCCAGTACTCAGGAGGAAAAAAAAGGTAATTCTTTATGAGATTGAGGCCAGAGTAGTCTACATAGTGAGTTCCAGGCCAGCTGTGACTATAGGGAGATTTTATCTCAAAAAGATCAAAGAATGTGGGAGAGAGAGAGAGAAAGAGAGAGAGAGAGAGAAAGAGAAAGAGAAAGAGAGGAGAGAAAGATTATAGGAGGGCTGGAGAAATGGGTCAGTGGTTAAGAGCACTGTCTGCTCTTGTAAAGGGAGGCCTATGTTTCCCAGCACCCATATGACAGTTACTAATTGTCTGTACCTCCAATTCCAGAGAATCTGACACTCTCTTCTGGTCTCCACAGACACTGTCCACATTTTGTTAACTTACATAAATGCAGGCAAAACACTCATGCACATAATTTTTTTTTAAATTACTTTAAAAAAAGAGGTCATGCTGTTATAATTTCTTTTCTTATGAACTTCATCAGGTCAAAATCTAAGATCACGCATAGTGGTCATTGCTCTGAGATCCATTTAAATGTAGGCAAGCAGATAGTTGAAGCAAGCAGCTTCTGAAACAAGACTAGATAATAGCTCCAAAACATGGGTTAACTATTTACACATGAAGATATAAAGAAATAATCCTAGGAGCATAAAGTGCTGCCCAACTTTAGTTATATAAAATTCAACCTTATGAGAGTACAGAGAATTCATAAAGTCTTAATAAAACAAAAACTTAAAAACTACATATCAATTGCCTCGATAGCATGCCGTATATCCTAACCTGAGACACTTTTAGAAAATTGTCCTGCCAACTCCTTTCTCCTCTGGCTTCTTTATTCCTTCCTGAATTTATTTAAAAGAGTTACTCATCTTGATGACCAGAAGACCAGTGCCTATAGTAGCAGCTTAAAACTTGAGGATTTGATACTATTATAAACTTCAGCTTATCTGGCTAGAATGAAGAGGGCTTTTATTTTCATTTTATTAATGGAATACATTATTATTTGTCAGGTTACTATTCATTTTCATTGAAAGAAACTTTAACCTTTGGAGTCCTTTAGCAAACAAGACTTCTTTGGGTTAGAATTATCCCCAAACAGAAATATTCAGCAAAAATTATACCCAGAGGTATCCTATGTGACTGAAATTGCCGTCCTTCTTTGCCTAGGGGAATTGATTCCAACTTGTTCTCGCAGATGGGAACCTTCTGGACCCAGATGTTTGTGCACTTGAGACCTTTCTCATTGTCTTACTAGATGTCTAAATTTGGGACAACTCTAAATCATGATTTAATTTTCCCGCTTGAGGTCTTGTTACAGGATACCTCATTTTCTTTTGGAGAAGAGTACATTTATATATACTATCAAGACAAAACACAGTTTGTGATCCAAAGGAAGTAAAAGATACCTTATTCTTTGTCAAATATTATTGACCAAGTCCTGGGAACTCAAATTCAGGTTACTCTGGATAATGCACTTCATTCTAAAAGAGATTACATGAACTTTCATAGTCACAGAAGAAAGTCATAAGTCAACTCACTAAACACATACACATTATCAGGAAGGCAGGATACATCAGTTCAGGGACCCTCTTCTGCAAGTATCACATATTACAGCATTCTTGTTTCAGTGTTGGTGGCAGTTAGGGGTCAGCATGGTTTAACAATACATTCTGTTTTATCACTCTCTGTGTGTCTCTTGTACAATATATTGTTCTGTGATACAAGAATCTGGACCTCTCAGCAGATGTCATCAGGATTTTGATCCAGGCTTATAACACCAGGACTTGGGGGGTACAAGGAGGATGCTCATTAGTTTAAGACAAGCCTAAGTTATGCAGGAAAACCACATCTAAACAACACCCTCCCCCAAGAAAGAAACAAAGTATAATAATATCCTTTTCATTTTTCCGAACTTGAATACGCTTGTGGGTATTGTTAGGGGAGCTATAGATGTTAGCAATACAACCCAGGCCTCAGGTTACTACTAGGTAGAATGTATGCCTCTATAAAGTTTAGTCCTTGGTAAAATAAGAAAATGAGAGTGTCCATTAAAGTAACTGACTATTAGCTTTTGATGAGTTTGCACAATTTATCTACTTGGTAGAATACATGGTTAATAATAAACTTTCAGTATGGTTACGTCTACAGGTCTTGGTAATTTTGACTTCTTTCTTTCACAAACCCCAGTGTGGTTCTATTAAAGGTTGTGTAGATGCATGCTAAATGGAAACACTTGAGAGGGGAAGTTGTTGCTCAAGCCTCTTCCTCTTCCTCCCAACCTATTCCTCTGTGGTTCCCACACTCTGACCCCATCCCCCTCCCTGTTTCTCTCCAGATTTGTTTTGCCTAGGAAAGACCCATAAAGAATATGCAGCAAAGGAAGACTTAAAAGTGCCTTTTGATGACAGAGCATACATGCTAGGGGGAGACAAGCTGCCTCTGAGCTCTCAGACAGCTGTCCTGGGAAGCACATGCCTGCATAATCAGGCTAGATGAAAGTCAAGAGCTGCCTTCCTGATGCCATAGGGGGCAGGGGAGGGTGCTATCGGGGAGCCTTATTCAATCACAGCTGGAGAAAATGAACTCAGGGGAGATCAAGGCACTATTAACTCTAATTATACTTGAGAGCCATGGTAGCATTCAGGGAGGGGCATCTGAAATGACCAGCTCTGGAGCCTTGAAAGAATGGCCAGCAGAAGAAAAATCCACATGACCTGGCTATTCTGTATCAAGGATATAGATTAAACAAGGGTAAAAAATAAATTTATTAAAGAGGAAGCCAATAATATCAGCTTGCAGTTTCCCCATGCCCGATGAAGATTTTGGAGCTGATGTATAGGTCACAGAAAACTTGCTCAGCAGATTTCCTTGTGGGGAACATGTGCCTGCACATGACGCTCTATTGTTAATCTAAATATGTACCTGATTAAAAGTCTTCCATTCTTCAGAGAACACATAGAAGAAACATCCATGAGGCTGTTTAAAGGAGAAAACAGAGATCAAAGGTTATTAAAATGAAAAATATAGGGTGCCAGAGCGATGGTTCAGGGGTTAAGAGCACTGGCTGCTTTTGCAGAGGACCAGGGTTCAATTCCCAGCACCCACATAGCAGGTAACAATTGTCCTTAACTCCAGTTCCAGGGGAATCTAACGTCCTCTTCTGACTCCACAGACATTGCATGACACAGGTGCACTTACACACATGGAAGCAATGTACTCATACACATAAAATAAAAATAATAAAAATAACTAAATAAAAAATAAAATGAAAAATATAGCATAAAAGATACATGTTTATGCACAAAATGTGCATATATACAGAACAAAATAAGAATGATAGTTCTTTTAACATCTTTTCTTCTATAATACGATAAACGCACTTACTCATAGAGCTAAAATGTCAAAAGAATTTTGATGACTATTTTCTTCCCAGAAATACATACGTAGACCTTTTATTCCTTCTGAAAACAAGCTTTCAGCGTCATTTGTTTGTTCTGTCTGTTTCAGGCTTGAAGGATTTGAGGACTGACTGATCTAGGAAAATGTGTGGACGCAGGAGGAAACAGCATACAAGTAGCTTTGTGAGAAGTTTCTTGGACAGGACCCCATGTGAGGTGAATTCTTCACTGTACGACACCATCCAGAGGCTCAGTACAGGGAACCACTATCCTGAAAGGGAGAGAGGCCAGGAAAAATCTGGGGGATTTGGATGTTTAGGTTTCTCTCAGGAGTATAGTAGTGAGGCTCTCTAGGTCAGAGAGCTCAGAGAGGCAGTTTGGGAATCACCTTATGGTGATCAGATAGGAGATTAGGTTTCACAAGACTTATAAGGCAAGCTCCAAACATCTAACAATCTTGTATGAGATCCTTTTAAAAATAACAATGTGTAACTTTTGAATTTGACATCAGTGAGACTTTGAGCTACCACAATTTGGCCTCTAGCGAAGAAATGAACCAAGGTCCAATACACAGAGGCCTTTTTGAGTTCATTTGTACATCATCCCACCACATTTTTAAACTATTCCTATTGCCATGTTTACTGAAGGTATGACCTGAAATATGAACAAATTGGGGCCAACATATATTCGGCCTCTATCTGCCTAAGCAGCTATTGTATCAAAGACAAGAACTGAGCTGAACTTCATAGTCAAGGCTCTGTGTCTCCTTCTAGCCCATTCTTCTTGCCTTTGACCATCAACAAAAAGTCAAAATGAAAATAAGAAAGTGTTTGGGTAAAATTAATGCATGTACATGAATTTGCTGCTTCTATCCTCCTACTCAGATATGAAATTTGTCAGCCCTAAAAGGGTAATTGCATGTTCCATTTTTGTTTAGTAACAATGAAAATTGGGATACTACAACGTATATTCAAGGTATTTTATCAGGAAGCAAAGATTAATTAAAGAGTCTCTGCTTTCAGCTAGTTTGTAAGTTAATATCAAGAGTGGGATCTGGGAGGTGGCTACAGATGGGCTCAGGCATATGAAGTAAGAGTTAGGTCCACAGACAGCCGCATTTAATAAGGGTACAACCATCCGCCAACAGGAAGCTCCCCAGCAAACATCTGAATGGAACTTCCAGAATGGGTGGGAAAGTTGAAGGAGAATAGAGGTGAAAACAGAGGGCTCCTCATGGAAAAATGGCAACAGTAAAGATGAAGAAACACAAAGTATCTTCTGAGAAAAAAATCATAGTCCTCTAAAATTCCAAGCATGTTTTAAGATAGCCATTGTGGGACAGTTTTGAAAAGCCATGATTTGCTAGGTGGTGCTATGTGTTTCCATTTTTTTTCACACAAGAAAGGAACTGAAGGGAACAGCATTCTACAGCTGCAATCCAATTTTGTGCTAATTCAACAAGTAAGGTTATTAATCCTTTTGCTAAATTTGTATGTATATATGTGTATAGTAATAATGAGTGTCTAAAATATACTAATTTCTCTATAGATAAAATGGGATACTCTGTTTTCAATAACAGTATCTTAATTATATGTTTTGTATGTATTTCATAAAATTATTCAAGAACATGCTGAATACTCTTTAGAATTCTAATTCATGATTCAGATAAACTCGCCTTGCCTTCCTTCTGTGCTGTAGTTCTAAGGTTTAAATGGGAAGCATTTTAAAAGCATGAGCTATGTATTCACACAGCATTATTCCTAGAAAGAATATGCTTAGTGACGAATTAAGCATCATGAAGGTAGGAAGAGGTATTGGGCCAAGACTTTCCTCAAGGTCTTTAGAGTTTAGAATATGATGTAAGTCTGGCATCACTGAACTATTTATTCAGCAAGTATATTGTGATCAGGCACCTTTCTGGTTCCTGAGGCAATAATGATGTAAAGTACAAACAAAATTAAAGGAGACTGTTTTAGTTAAGACCATAAAAGCCATCAGAGAGGCAGAGAAGACTGCGGGGCCTTGAGTGCTAAATAATGATTTAGTGATTATAAAGCAGCCACCCAATGTGATCCACAGACCACCTTTAGCTCCTGCAGATTACTGATTGAAGTAGGAGTTGAATCAGAGTCCTTTTGCCAATCTTAATCCAGGTTTATTAAATATTCAAAAGGAAGGAAGGAAGAAAGCAAGGAAACTGGGAGGTGTGGCCTGGTCATCCCATGACAGGTTTACTAAGACATGTTTGCATGATGTAGAGATTTCATATGTAAGATCAATGGTATGGGGGTGTGTCTCCCAATTAGCTAGTTCCTCCAAGGGGTGGGGCCTGCTGTGGAGTGTGGACTACTGAGGGGCTGCTGGGAGCCATCTGGGGACAGAAGCCAGGAGCCACAGGTAGTGCGTGTGGCAAGGGGAACATGCAGCTGTAGCAGCTCAAGGACAGAATGGCCTGACACTTATAGACCTGGGGCGAGATCACTGGCCCAGGAGGTGTGAGTTAATGCCAGCAGTGACTATGGGCCAATGGCAGTCTGATATGGCAGGCTCTGAGTAGCCCGGGCCTAGGCACTGGTTATTCATTCCTTTGTAAGTTAATAAATCCACATAAAGATATGTTATATGGGTTTGCTTGATAGCGCAGGAGACCCAGAGCGATGAAATGAATGTGGCCTAAGAAAATTGTGGAGCCATGGAATTCTGGCCTAAGCAGTTTGTCTTTATTATCCTAGGCAACAGTAGCTCTGGATTGAATATGGATTCTAAATACTTAACACTCATTGCAAGATCAAAGCAATCTCCATATTCTTCTCATTCACTATTTAACTCAGTTAACATTTAAGGAATACCCAGGAAGAGACAGGTACTTCCACAAAAGCTGTGCATGGGGAATACACATCCTAGAGGCAAGATACACAAATTTCTATTATGTCTACTGAAAGCAGAAAATGCAGTGAAGACACTGTCCCGCTCTTTCTCCTTCCTTCCTCTTTCCTCCTAATGGAAGTATGTAGCAGAACACAGAGGAGGGATGCCTAGCCTAGCTTGGTAAGCCGGATCTTAGAATCTATTCAACTCCAAGTTAACTATTCAATGATGGTAAACATTTTCAAGGGTTTTGAAAAAAAAAAAAAAAACAGCAGCTAGAAAACAAGATGTTATATATCCGTCTGTCAAATGATCAAATGATGAATTGGCTATGTGACAAAGGTTGATGCGGCTCTACTCTCTTGATGTCTGTGATCCTAAATGCCAGCAATAAGAGGCCTAAAGTATTTCAGTACATTTCTTCCTGCTGGAAATAACGTCTCTCCCCCCTCAAATAATAATTTCATACTTACCCTTCTGTGCTAACTCAAATATAGCCTGTGTCAGAGACCGGACTTCTCTCTGTCATAAACAAGCACGGTTCGTCATGTGACCCTCAGCTGTAACGCTCACGATTCTAACACCACCTTTGTTTCAGTGTCTGCAGCAGTAAATAAATGAAAGAATGCTGAAATAGCTGAAGAAAGTCAGTCACAGAATTTCAACGTGTTATCTGTGTTTTGTTATACCCTAATTTATTTATATTAGCAAGCCATAGGCCATAGATAACAATTAGTCTCAATTACTGATGGTATCAATTATGGTTCTTGTGCCTGGCACAGAAAAATGCACACACAGTATATGATTCTGTAATGAATATTGATTCATCAGTCCAGATGTCTTGTTTTGTCAATTATTTTAGGAAATAAGTGTGTTTTCTATAAACTACCTACATGCAAGAAAGAATGTTCAGAAACATCCATCGGCAATCCTGCCACTTGAATTAAATACCTACCTCAGGCACTTCCTTCCTGCAGTCACATTGCCCTTATACCTTCCTGTTTTCCTTTCGTAACTTTACTGGGACTTTCACCTTTTCTAATCTCCTGTCAACTCGCCTTTTGATATATTCCTAATTATGTCAGAAATTCAGTGAGCAAGGTTCCACCTTGAGGTATTTTAGAGATAAAACACAACTCATGGTACAGTCAAGAAACAAGAATACAGAGAACTCTGACAGATGAGGAAGGGAAGAAACTGCAGGTTGGAATATAGTCTGGAAATAGTTTATCGATTTACAGCTACAAATCCAGGTCCAGTCTATACTTATGAACCAATCTGAAGAAGTTTCTCTATTCATTCCTTATCTAAATTAGTTCTAGAAACAGGAACCTTAGCTAAAGAAAATTTGAAACTCTTAGGCTCTAGGCACTTTAACTGGATACTTTAAATCTGAACATTATTATTTCCCACCTAGACATAGAAAATTGAGGCTCATAGACAGTGAGCAATTTGTATAACACTGAAGGTGGGCCAGGCAGAATAGAAACAAATCTTGAACTTCCCCTCTGTTGTGGTATAGGCTCACATGCTGGAACAGTTGGGCCTCGGATGGTGGCATTATTTAGGAAGGTTATGGCACCTTTAGGAGGTGGAAGCTTGCTGGGGAAGTAGGTAGATCTTTATACTGCCTACCTATTTGCATTCTGCCTCCCAGTATGGATGCTCTGGGAACAGCCAGCTTCCTGCTCCTGTGAACATACCTTCCCTGCCTAGTGCCAGGCCTTCCCTGCACAATGGACTGTATCTGGAACTGTAAGCCAAATTAACTCCTTCTCCCTTAAGTTATGTTTGTCAATGTTTTATCACAGTAATATTAGCAGAAACTAACACACCTTTGTATTATTTTTCCTTCACTGTGCTGATTCTATTATTCCATGTAGGAGCATTACCACTGAGCATGACAGTCAAAATGTTTTGTCTGAAATACAATAAAATTTTCCTGCATAAAATAATGCTCACTGAATTAAGCACATAATTTTTGTAGTTTCTCTTTTTTACAACTCTGATGGAATCTTCATTTTTAAAAGTATGAATGACAATACATTTAACTGGAATGTGAAGATATAAAATCGTGCTTTGGATTTGTATTAATATGCTTAGATTGGTGTAAAATCAATTTCTTCTCTGAAACTTCATTTCCTCTTTTTTCACTTATTTATTTTATTTTGTGTATATGTGTGCACACATCCTCTGAGGAACATGAGTTCTGGTCAGAGGACAATTTATAGGAATTGGTCTTCTCCTTTCACCATGTGGATTCCAGGGATTGACTCACGTCTTTGGGATTGGCAGCAAGTGTCTTTCTTTACCCACTGAGTCATCTTTCTGTCCTCTGCACCTTGTCTTTCTTACTTAAAAATATTGATAACCTCCAGGCTTTATCTTGAAGTCATAGTCACCAAATGAAAATAATGCTTTACGAGTTATAAACTATAACCTCAATTTCTTTGAAACAAACACCGTAAAATCTTCACTATTGGACTGGAGGGATGGCTCAGTGGGTAAAAGCACTGACTGTTCTTGCAGAGAACCTGGGTTTGATTCCCAGCACCCACATGGCAGCTAACAACCACCCATAACTCCAGTTCCAGGGGATTTGATGCCTTCTTCTGACCCACATGAGCACTCCACAAATGGGTATACTTATACACATGTAGGCAAAAAACTCATACACATAAAATAAATATAATAAATAAAATATTTTTAAAAACCTCATTATGCACAATGAACCACCTGTCATCTAGGAGGAAATAAGCTTTCCTTCCCTCTCTCATGGGGCTTGCTGTTAACAGGGAGTGTGCAGCAGAAAGTGAGAAAGCAATCTTCATTAGTTATGTGCTCACACTGCAGATTATGATCCCTGAAAACCATGTATTGATGACTTGATCCCCACCTTGCACAGCTAGTGAAAGGTGAAGGCATCATGAGGTTAATAACATCACCCAAGGGTTAATCTGATGAGGAGTTCATAGTTAAGTTGGATATTTGGCACCAAATAAGCTGAAAATGGAGGATAATGCAGGCCTGCAGGCCCAGAAAGATCAGAAATTCAAGTTCATCTTTAGCCATATAGAGAGTTTGAGGCTAACCTGGGCTCCATGAGACCCTGTCTGGTGAAAAAACAAAACAGAGATATGGGACATAGTTGGAGGAAGCAGGTCATTGGGGCTGTATTCTGTATTTGGGGGCTATTTCTTGTTTCAAGTTCCTTCCTCTGTCTGATTTCTGAGCATCAAGTGGTAAGGAACTTCGATCCTCTATGTCCTTCTCCCATGATGCCTTTCTTCCTCTCAGCCCCTAAGCAAGATAAAGATGGCTTGAAACCCCTGAAACCAGGAGTCAGTTAAAGCCTTCCTCCTTTAAGTTCTTTTTGTCAGGTATTTTGCCGTAGCAATAAAAAAATTCAACAATATCTACAGTTCTATGTAACATTAAAGTTTCTTAATTATTTTATCCCTTTCTTCTCATTACTTCTGTGGACATACTGTTCTTGTAGTAAAATTTTAGACACAAAAAAGTTTATGTTCATGTATTTTTGTGCCTTTATGTGTATTTTGATTCAAAATCTCATGGTCAGGGGCAGGCAAAATGATTTAGCAGGTAAAAGCACTGGCTGTCAAGCCTGACAAACTGAGTTCTATTTCTAAGAGTCGTACAGTAGGAGAGAAGGACTCCTACAAGTTGTCCTTTGACCTCCATATCCTACTGTCTCACACACATGCACACACACACACACACGCACGCACACACACACACACACAAATGAATAAGTGCAATAAAATAAGAAAATAAGAATCTCATACTCAGTCATTGAAAGATAATAGTTTGATTCAGATGTTCCCCTTAATGTAGCTGATTTTTCCATTTAAGACTGTTAGTTCACAAATAAAATTTTAACTTTGTTATTTAACATGGCACGGTGTCATCTTCCTTAGAACATGGTTGTAAAAAGCCATAGGTGTACTTCTTTTGAAACAAGAGTTTCGAATATATAATTATGGCCACATTATTCTTCTATTTTGTGTGTATCATTTTTAAATATAATAATATATTTAACAGTTATGACATATTTAACAGTAAATGTTAAGAAAAATGATACTTTTTTAGGAACTATCCTCATATGATGAATACATGTTGATGTCATAGATGTCACCAAGATCTGTGAGCAGGGCTGTGTGAATGCATGTTCATGTAGGTGTTTCTTGGGGGGAGGAGTACATGCCTAGGTGTGCAAGTGCATTGAAGGCTAGAGGTCAGCCAGAAGTATCATTCCTCTCAGCCCTGTTTTTTTGAGACAGGGCCTTTGATAGGTTGGCCTGGAGCTCATGGATTAGGCTGTCTCTGACTCACTAACACAGGGTTTACATGTTTCATTAAAAATTATTTATTATTTTTATGTGTATGAGTGTATTAGCTGCAGGTATGTAAGTGCACCCATGCCGTGCAATGCCTGCAGAGGTCAGAAGAGAGTACAAGATCCCCTGGACCTGGAATTAAGGACAGTTGTTAGCTGCCATGTGGGTGCTGGGATTCAAACCTGGGTCCTCTGCAAAAGCAGCCAGTGCTCTTAGCCACTGAGCCATCTCTCCAGCCCTTACATACTTCATTTTTATGTGGGTCCTGGGACGCAAAATCTGGTCTTCATGATTCTGAGGTTAGCACTTTATAAATTGAGCAGCCCTTAAGATTATTTGTATTTAATTTACTTTGAGCTAGTCTTCCCATATTCTACTTTTGAAAAATATTTCATTTAATTTAATTGTATTTATTTTATTTTATCTTATTTTATTTTATTTTGTTTTGTTTTGTCTTTTTTGAGTCAGGGTATCCCTGTAGCTCCAGCTGGCCAGGAACTCACTATGTAGTCCAGGTTGGCCTTGAACTCACAGAGATTTGCCTGCCTCTGCCTCCTGGGTGCTGGGATTAAAGGCATGTGCCACCTTGCTTGGCTAATTTAATTGTATTTTAATCAGTTAAGCTCCACTTCTAATTAGCATCACTTTGTGATATTTTCTCTCCTATTTTTGGTTTATGTTTTCATTCTTTTTGAAATACAGACATTTCCTCATATATATATA
>NW_008331789.1:1031976-1041749 GCF_000622305.1 Nannospalax galili
TCCAGTTGGCAAGGATTTTACTTTGCATTTACATATATATATGCAAGGAAGCATTTTTACTCAGAACACACATATTTAATTTTTTTCATTTATGCTACATTTTTTCCAGTAACTAATAATAAATAGAAAAATAAACATTGAATTTGTTTCTCTCTTACTATTGTTGGAGAAGCATCCATTCTATTTGTTAATTAGAAGTGCAAAAACTAGATTCACTAGTCAATAAAATGTGCAGAGCTCACAAACACTGGTAATCTAGCCAACTGGACATTTTAACAGCCAGTGCTGACAGTCCATGCTTAAAATTGTGCATGTTGCACAAATCACTAATGTGGTGAAATAAATCAAACAGCCCATGATCAGATGATGTTTCCCAACATTATAAATCTCATTTAGACATAAAACTATATTCATTTAACGTCTTCAAAATAGTCCTAGAAATCAATATCAATCCTGAAGGAAGGCATTTGACATTTCTGACAGCCATTCACCTGGTCATTCTTGGGTTTTTTTGATTATCGAATTATTACTATTGCATATGTGTGTGTGCATAATGTGTATGTGTGAGGTGTGTGTGCCCTGGAGCATACATGAAGGGAACAACTTTGTGGTATCTATTCGCTCCTTCCACCTTCATGAGGGTTCCAGATATCCAAGTCAGGTAGCCAGGCTTGCATGGCAATCACCATTACCTGCTGAACCATCTCAGTTGCCTTCTTTTATCAAAGGAAAGAAATTTCAAAGAGATGATCTTTAAATATTAAAATATTGTACTTTTTATATTCAACTCGTATCTAAGTGCCTACTAGATATTCAATTACATAATGGTATTTGAGGCTAAAGAAATGGGTGCATGTGTATTACACCTGTATAGATAGGTGGTTTGTTTTTTTTTGTTTTGTTTTTTTTGAGACGAGTGGAGTTTTTTAAAAGTTTACTTATTATTTTTATTTTTTGTATTGCCTGCTTGTATGTAAGTGCAATCATATCATGCAATGCCTGTGGAGGTCAAAAGAGGTCAGATTCCCTGGAACTGTAGTTGCTGACAGTTGTTAGCTGCCATGTGAGTGCTGGGATCTGAACCCAGGTCCTTTCCAAGAGCAGCCAGTGTTCTTAAATGCTGAGCTATCTTTCCAGCCCCCATGGAGTTGGTTATTTTTATAAATCAAATTATAGTTGCCTTCACCTAGTTTTCTACTGGGTGAGTCATCTCACTTAATCATTGGGAGGGTTTGAGAAAGTTTCTTCATTTTCCTGTGGCCTATTACAAGGTGCATATAGACAGTCCAAAATGCTTACAAGAGTCTGTTTTTCACTGTAATTCATTCATCAAGCTCCTGAAACTTTTTCAGTCCAGAGATTGTTTTATGTATCAACATGCCCCAACCCAAGCATATATAAATTACACAGACTCTAGGGTTTACTATCCAAGCTTGCATTATCTTCAGATGATGCCCTGTCACCTGGGTGTTGATTCTAGAGGATGTGCATGACTGTGCCATAAAAGTCTTGTCACTCCTTAATCTTCCTACTTTCAGAGAATGAGAATTGTTCCCACCATGATTAAGAGAGTCCCTCTCTCCTGGAGTCATATGTCATGAGTTCTATTCATTTCTTCACATCACTGAAATTCATCTGGGACTCTATCTTAGAAACCCACAGTCCCCCCCACCCCACACCCACTCCATACACAAAATCACCATAATTATAAAATGAATTATGAATATGGAAGTACAAGGAAGATTGGTGAGTCTGTGATGGTTTCAATGAAAATGTCCCCCATAGGCTCCAAGTGTTTGGACATTTTGTCCCCAGATGATGGCACTGTTTTGTGAGGTTTTAGAAGGCGTGGCTATCCTGGAGGAAGCACATCACTGGGGGTGGGTTTAGAGAGTTCTTAAGCCTTGCCAGATCTCCAGTTGTTCTCCTGCTTCCTGTGCCTGCATGATGATGTGAGAGCTTCATTTCTGCTGCTCCTGCTCCAGCCACCTCCAGCCACCATGATGCCCTGCCATGACAGACTGTAACTCCCCTGGAACCATAAGCTCAAATAAACTCTTCTATAAGTTGTTTTGGTCAGTGTTTCTATCATAGCAACAGAAAAGTGACTGATACAGTAATTGGTAGCAGAGAGTGGGCTGTTCACTGTGAAGAAACTGACCATGTAGGGTTTTGAAGGAATGTGGAAGACTTTGGAAGTTTGGGCTTGAAAAGTGGTTGATTGCTGTAAGCAGAGCTTTACAAGACTTTCTAGTAAACACCTGGAAGAAAATAGTGCTGAGAACAATGTAGTTCCAGAGGGAAATAAGGACTTAAGCAGCACTTGGGATATTTTTGAAAAGAATCTGGCTGGAGTCTGCCCTAGACCAAAAACCTTGCCTGAGGCTAAGTTGAAAAGTAATGGAATAATTTCTTTGACAGAAGAAATTTCAAGACAGCCTAATGTTGAAATGGTGGTGTGGATATTAATAGTGAATATTATGCAGGTCTACAGTGAAAGAGAGCAAATGGGGCAGAAAGAAATACAGTTTGGATTGATAAAGAGAACTAGGAAGATAAATGTTGGAGCCCTGGCATGAGATGGAGAGGATCTCATTGATAAGGAGATTAAAGTGATTAAGGAGATAAAAGTGATTAAGGAGAGGCCTAGACATTCAAACTTAAACAATGAAGAGAGTGCCTCCAGGGCAAGACCACACCCAGTTAAACCTCCAACTTGTGAAAGGAAAATGCTGCAGGGACCACTGAAGAGAAAAGCTTCTAAAATGAATAATGCAGGCAGGGGTCCATCCCAAACTTGCAGTCGGACTTGGCAGTGTTGCTCACCTGGTGCTGGCTTTAGAGGTATAAAAGATGGAAGAGTGAAGGGGTCATCAATTCTTCCTCTGAGGTTTCAGAGAACCTCAGAGGCCAGGCAGCATGAAGGAGGGGTGCCTCTGCCTAGAGAAGGCCCTGGTAAGCCACTGTGTGAAGCTGTAAAGGTGAAGCCTGGTTGGCAATGGAGAACCCAAGAAGTTTGTGATGTCAGAGCTGTGAGGCATCTGCCAAGAAGACCTGCACACAGGGAATGGTACCAGCACAAGAGAGAGATGTGTGTTGCATGTAACAAAGCTAGAGAGGCTGAGCCATCTAAGCCCTTTGGAAGTAAAGTCCCAGAAGTTGGACATGGAGCTACTGAATTTGGTGTTTGCCCTGCTGGTTTTCGGTCTTGTTTTGGTCCGGTATTTCCTTACTATACTTCTATTCCTCCCTTTTGGAATAGTTATGTGTATTCGGTTCCACTGTATGTTGGGAGCATGTAATTTGTCTTTTGATTTTTTTTTTGTTTTTTTTGTTTGTTTGTTTGGTCTTTTTGAGACAAGGTTTCTCTGTAGCCCCAGCTGTCCTGGAACTCACTATATAGACCAGGCTGGCTTTGAACTCGCAAAGATCCCCCTGCCTCTGCCTCCCAAGTGCTGGAACTAAAGATGTACGCCACCATGCCTGGGTAATAGAGGCTTACAGTTAAGATATTTACCTGAGTCTCAGAAGAGACTTTGGACTCTGGACTTTTAAACAGTATTGAGACTGATAATGACTATGGGCACTTTTTAAGTTGGACTAAATGCCTTTTGAATTTTATATGGTCATGAACCTATAGGGGCCAGGGAGTGGACTGTGATGGTTTGAATGGAAATGTCCCCCATAGGCTCCAAGTGTTTGGACATTTTGTCCCCAGATGATGGCACTGTTTTGGGAGGTTTTAGAAAGTGTGGCTATCGTGGAGGAAGCAAGCCCACTGGGGGTGGGCTTAGAGAGTTCTTAAGCCTTGCCAGATCTCCAGTTGCTCTCTTGCTTCCTGTGCCTGCGTGATGATGTGAGAGCTTAACTTGTGCTGCTCCTGCTCCAGCCACCTCCAGCCACCATGCCTCCCTGCCATGATGGAGTATAACTCCCCTGGAAACTTAAGCACAAATAAACTCTTCTATAAATTGTTTTGGTCAGTGTTTCTATCACAACAGAAAAGTGACTAATACACTCAATTTTCCTAAAAGGGAGAAAAAATATATTTTAATGCTTATGCTTTTTAATCTACAACAACAAAAAGACAGAAAATCATATATTAATATTGTATAATCTTATTAAATAATGCCATTTATATTCTGGCTAGATCTCTATGGTAACCTTCTCTCCGTACAATTGTTCCCATTCTATGCTTTCATTTATTGGCCAGACAGTCATAGTTCCATTATTGATTCATATATGTTGACTAATATATGTTGAATCAGTATATATTGATTCATATATGTATTAAGTATTAATATTAAGTATTAATCTAAGTATTATTTCAAGAAATAATAATAACCACTTAACACTGTTTTGTGCCAGATATGTTGCTGAATAGTTCCTAAAATATTATTCTAAGTTATATACATACTTTTGTATTAAACTTAACACATTTCTTTAATCATTCATGTATGTGTGTATGATTATAAAGAGCTCACACTACATTTATTTTTCTTAGCCCAAAACAGTATGCCAGCATGATGGCTCAGTGTCACTGCACACACACACAAACTTCATTTGTCATGAAACAACATAGTAATCCACAGTGAAGTTGTATGTTAATCTTCTTATGGATACTTAAACTGATCCAATATTTTACCATTGTGAATAGCAAAGTGATAAATATCCTTTTGCATGCATGATGATAGATGTCTATTAATATGTCTCAGCAGGATTGAACCACACCCATGAAATAGATAAAAGAATAAATGCATCTTCCATTTTCTCAGCCACTTCTTAAAAGCTGCCACAAAATGTTATTTTATGTTAATTTTACAGCCAGTAACTGTGTGACATCCTTTCCCTCTCTCTCTTGCACTAGGCATCCCAATCTTTTTAAAAGCCTTCTTAAATTTAGCATGCGAAAGGCGAAACTACAGTTTACCTAATTACTAATAAAATTTAATGTATCTACATTTTTATAATTTGTTTATGTTACTTTTCCTTTGAATTGTTTCTTTGTAACCGTGTCCATTTATGTGTGTGTTGGCAGGGAGGGATGCCCCAGGGCATCAGACAGTATTCTACGACTGAGAGATATCCCAGTCCAGTTTTGCCCATTTTTTTTTTTGTGGTATCCTATATTATCTTTTCTACTTATATTTTAGGTGAATATGATAATTTTTGCCCATTTTATACAGTAATAAAATGAGATATAAAAAGTCAGGTCACTTTCCAAGGGTCATATAACTTTCATTAATCTCTTTTCTTGTCTTTAAGAGATGTTATTAACAATGACTAAATAACCTTCTGGTATTCTTTGTAGTATTCACAATCTTGTCACAAAGTCTATTTTCCCTGAACCTGTTTAAGCAGAAATTATATGGAAAGAGTAGACATTCCTAGAAGTATAAATAGACATTTCATTTTCTTTTTGAATATTGTGAATACTTTTTTTAAAAAAAATGAAGTCAATAACACTCATTTCTTCATTATAATCAACTGTTACACTGATGATCAAAAAACAGTGCATAATTTGTAAAGTAAGTGCACTGAGCTATAAATGTTTGTTTTTCTCCTTTGACCAATGACATTGTTGTCATGGAAATGAGGCTCTTTCTTTAGTGTGTTGCATATATTTTTAAAAATTGCCTTTATCTTGTCCCTTAGATGTTCTTCAGTTATGTATTTATACAGAAATCTGTATGTTTTATTTGTAGAAAGCTGAGTGTTACCTGAAGAAGAGACACATGTTAATTACAGATTTGCTACATTCAATTCAATCAAATGTACGTTTATTAGGGAGTCAAAGAGTTTGGCTCTCCCCCAGAACCCTCTTTCAAACACACAATTTGATTGATAAGAATTGATGACTATCTTCCAGTTTAGTGTAGATTTCTTTTCATCTTTTAGTTCTATGAAGCAATAGCTAATTTAAAGTTTAATTTCTTCCTTTTATTCCCACACACAGCAGATGGCCCAGGCAAAGCTGCCTCCCACTATCTAATTCCTCTGTGACATTAATTATTCATCAGAAAGGAAGTTGGAAAATACTATCTATCTTTCCAGTTCCTGGCTTGCTTAATCAAATAGATTAAAGAAAATATCCTGCAGTTAGCAAAAATGTGTATTCAAGTACAAGAAAGAATTAAAAAGTAAAACCACTTGGCCACCCACTGAAGACATTCTAGTAGTTGGTTAAATTGGAGAGAAAATGTAACCAATACAAAACAAATGAGGAGAACCTTTACAATAGTGTTCAGTTTCCACAAATATTTATCTTTGGGAATTAGAACAGCCTAGGATAGAGAAACTTCTCTTTTTCTATCCATACTACCTCTAGCTCCTTCATGTATCTAACTGCAGACCCTACTTACTGACCAGGGAGAATATTTCAATCAATATTGAATTCCATTTCACTTTAATTTCAGTTGTATTTCTCTCTCTCTCTCTCTCTCTCTCTCTCTCTCTCTCTCTCTCTCTCTTTCTCTCTCTCTGATATATGTGTTCATGTGCCCCTATGTGGCAATGCTTATGGAGGCAGAGGTTGACATTGAATATTGACTGTCTTCATTAGTTGTTCTCCAACTTCTTTTTTGAGACAAGGGTTTCTCACTGAACCCAGAGATCACCAATTGGCTAGATCAGCTGACAAGCAAACACCAAGTATACACCAGTCTCTACTCCCACACGAGGCATCTAGCTTTGGGATTACAGATGTTTGCTGCTGCACTCAGTTTTTACATGGTACTGAAGGTCTTAACTCTGATCTGCATGCTTATCAGCAAGTGTTTTACAGACATAGCCACATCCCCAGCCCTAAATTTCAGTGTTTTCTTGTGTGATTTTTAGACACAATGCTGTGAATAGAAAAACACGATAATCAGGGGGTTGTTGAATATATTATGGCAGGCATATTCTGACACAATAGGTAACAACCTAATAATGCACATTTGCTGAAACAAAAGTGAATTTTGTTGACTTCTGTATTTACAAAGAAAAAAAAAATTAGTTCCAATTTCAGATAAAATCAAATTTGGTATCTCAAAAATTATCATCAGTATTTGCACATTTTCTTTCACTTGGCTTTTCTTTCCTAAACTTTCCATACTTTCTTGCAGTTTTCTTGTCCAGATAACACAAGTGGGGCAGCAGTGTTCAAATGGATCATGTGTTCTTAACAACTGTACTGGAGTGAAGGATCGTCCTAAACCCAGAATCATGAGGGCTTCAAGAGGGGCTGACCTTTTTCATGTGTTCTTTTAGTCTGTGACAGTCCAGAGGATAGAACGCAATAATTAGTTCAAGGTTAGTCGCATGCCCATCCTTGAACCCAAGAGGAGAGTTTCTTCTTCAAGTCTGAACATATTATCTACAGAAAATGGAGTTCTTCTTCAACAGAAAGGTACTTAGCAGCATACAAACTCACAGTCCCACCTAGTGAGTGATCTACATGGAGGGAAACAGGCTTTGTGATGGCTCATGTTACACAGATTTGTAAATATTTTATTGAGGTTTTTCAACCTATGCTCATCAATGAGCTATGTATATTTTTCTTTTATGCTGTTTCCTTATCCAGTTTTTGAATCTGAGGAATTCTGGATTTATAGATGAGCTTTGATACATTTCTACCATCTCTGTGGCATGAAATATTTTGAGAAACATTGTGTTAGATTTTAAATGTGTGACAGAATTCAGCAGTGAATACATTTGCACCTAGGTTTCGTTTCATTGAATTCCTTAATGCTTTCCTCAAATCCCACTGCCTGTTGTAGGTCTGTTTGTTGTTGTTCATATTCTTTTAGTTGACTTTAATATGTCTTATGTGTCTAGAAAGATATCTATTTCACTCGATTTTCCAACATATTGGAATGTAAGCCTTCAAAATAATACCTAATTATCTGGGTTTTAGTGGTATCTTTTACATTGCGTGATATTCATCACCAGTTTTATTAATGTAAGTATTTTCTCTCTCTGTTATTGGCAGGATAAAGGTTTGCCAATCTTTATCCTTTCAAAGAACCAACTTTTACCTTTCTTGATTTGTTGTATTGTTTTGTTACCCTTTCATTAATTTCTGCCGTAATATTACTATTTCCATTCTACTAATACAGTGTATGGGTTAGTCCTGTTTTTCTGAGAACTTAAGGTCCACCATTAGGTTATTTTTTTAATATGTCATTGTCTCTTCTTTTTCGTACTGGAGATCAAACACATGGCCTTGTACATGCTAGGCAAGGACTGTATCACTGAGCTACATTGCCAGACCCTCCCTGATTTCTTTCTGTTTTCTAATATATTTCATTTTTAATTATTGTGGTAAATGTGTGTGTATTTGTGAGTGTGAGAGCCCACATGTGGAGGTCAGAGGAATAAAAACATTTGGGATCCAGTTCTCTCCATCCATCCCGAGTCTTGGTATCAAATCCAAACTATCAAACTGTGCAACAGATCCTTTCACCTGCAGAGCCATCTCATTCACCCTGATTTCTCAGTAGAGGTGCCCATAGCTATGATCATCTGTCGTACAATTGCCTTTGCTGTATTAAGCTCCATTTTTCATTTAAACAATTCTAAGACTTTAAAAACTTCCCCCATGAGTTATTCCATAGGCAACCAGTTATTAAAAATGCACTGTACAAACACCATGTTTGTATTGTGTCTCTTGATATTGTTTTCCAATTTTGTTCCATTTGATAGAAGAAAATACATGAAATTATTTCAATTTCTTTGCCTTTTTAAAGACTTGTGCTGGTATTAAAGGCATTCACCACCACGCCAGGCTTCTGCTCTGGACTTCTTTAAATTTTTCGCTTTATGTTAGTAAAATTTGTATTTTATTTACATTGTTAGATTATTGATACACTTCAATTGTATTTGTTTATAGTTGATCTTACTTTCAGAGTCTATCTTTAGATGAAAATATGCATCTGAATTTCAGGGAAATTTTGCCATAATGTTTCTATTTTCTCTCATACTTTTGTGCTTTCTTTTTATACATTTTGCTTTTAAAAAAAGATCAATATTTACCATTTTGGACACACTTTTTTTCTCTGTAGATACAAATTTCTATATGCTTTCATTTTCTAACTCTCTAATGATCTTCATTGCACTCCTTAGATTAGAGTCTGTAATTTCTTTGATGAAAAAGCAAGTATTTATTTGATTTGGAAGATATTGGTGCTCAATAGTGAATTCTAGTTCTTTGTATGTAGACATATTAATATATGAGTATATACATATATAACTATATATATTTAGGTACTACTTGTCTTCATGGTAACAGGGGTATTTTTGAAGCAAATCTGCTCTTCATGATTACAGTATGCTTTCTATTTTGATACTTTATTTTCCTCCTTAGAATTTCTCCTTGAATATATTTTACACCTAATATTTCCTCTTGGCTATCATCACATTTCTTTCTGTCTAGTGGCACAAAGGCAGCATCTCCTAATAGTTATCATAATATTTGTGTCTTTTCATCAGGTCATTTATTTCAGTACTCAGCTTCATACTATTGATTATTGTCCTGCATATAAGTCATCTTGTAGGACCCTGAGACCCTCTTCATTCACCCGCTACCCCCCAATCCCTCCAGACCCCCACTAATTGCTCTTTTAGCTTCTGTAAAATGCTTGGCTGCTGCTTTAGACATGCCTAGACCTACCCTGGCATGCCCTGACCCCCACCTGCTATTCCCCACCCCTCTTCCAGGAAACTATAGATTAAGCAAGCCTGGGCATGAAAACTGCCCTATAAGGTAAAAACAGAGACTCCTGGCCCCACAG
>NW_008331789.1:1041810-1042499 GCF_000622305.1 Nannospalax galili
GCTCCACTCTCCCTTACTCTGGGCTCTCAGCATGGATATGTTGAGTTGGTGAGGTCTGAGAGCCCGAGCTTAAGCCCAAATAAACCATAAACCTTTGCTTTTGCATTTTGGTGTGTTGGGTTGTCAGTGGTCTTTTTGGGGTCCAGTGGATGAGGTACAACAATCTTACCTCCCTTTTTATATGTCTATGATTCTTATTGGATGCTGGAATTATATTTTCCATATTCCTGGTCATGGGATGCTTCCTTATTCCTTTAAGGATGGAGTCTTATTTTGTTCTACAGTAGTTATGTTTCTTATGATTAATTTGATTCTTTCAAGATTTTCAGTTTACGTTCAGAAGAGCATTTATTCTAGCACTAAATCATCCATGACTAAGGTAGCACATTTCTAAGAATTCTATAAACATGTCTCATTTTTTTCTATTTCTTTCTGGTCTACCTGATGGAAATACACACTTTTCTCAACTCCCATCATGAGTACTAGATTTATGCTGCCTGTTCCCTTTAAATAGCCCTTTCCTTGTTTTTCGATAATTTTATTTCTTATATGAATGGCTCAGTATCAGCCAGCTGGATGAGGAAGCTGCTCTGTGAATAGCTCTATGCTCTGTGAATCTCTCATAGCTCTATGCTCTGTGAATCTCTCTCCTCTCTCTCTCTCTCTCTCTCTCTCTCTCTCTCTCTCTC
>NW_008331789.1:1042511-1043701 GCF_000622305.1 Nannospalax galili
TGGTTTCTGCCCTGGTGGGTCCTAACATTTTCTCACTCTGTCTCTGTTTCCCTCTGTGCCTCTCTCCCTCTCTTTCTCTCTCTGTCTCTCTCTCTCCCTGCTGCTCCCTCCCTGCCTCATTTAATACCTCCCTCCCTCCTTCTTTCTCTGGTTTTCAAATTCTAGCTGCTCTAAGCCTCTGAAAATTTTGGTCTCTGTCTCTTGTACTCAGAAAAACCTCCCTGTTTTGTTTGTCTTTCTTCTTTGTTTTGTAATCTGAGAACTGCCTCCAGGCAGTGTTCATGCAAACAGAGGGCTTAATTTGTTTGTTTCTCTTCTCTGTGATCACAGTCCTAGGCTTCCTGTTTTCAGAGTTTGAAATAGTTGGTTTTTCTATTTCTCAAGTTATCTAGGTTGTTTAAATCAGAAAGGCAAATTCCTATCTTGTACTTTAGCCTGGCTCCACAGAGTTATTTCTTAAGGTTATTGAATTAGATTTGGTGAAAGAACAATGGCAAAAAAATAAAAAAATGTATATATTTCAGTAGCTTATATAATAAAAATTTATTTCTTGTTCACTTGATAGTTTAAAGCAGGTATATTATTGGGTTGTGGGTTCTCCAAGTGATCTGGGCCAAAGCAGGCTTGGTATACAGGCTCCATCTTTCTGTGCCAGAGACTCTATGTCCTCCAAGTTTTCCTCTGAGATCTCTGCATCCAGTTGGAAGGATGATGGAAACAGAACACACTGGGTAACATTCATGGCCAATCTTATGAGCGCCCTGACTCATGCCTGCCAGCATCCCTTTAATCTGACTTCGGCCATCCAGTTCTACCAAATTATAAGAGACCCAGGAAATGAAGCCTACCCGTGTGTCTAGAGTATGTCTGTCCAACAGACTTAAAAAGTGAATCACACATATAATTGCAAATTTTCTAGTATCCACATTATGCTATGTAGTAAGACATAAAATTACTTTAAAAATATACCTTATTGGAATAATATATTCAAAAGTTCAATCATTTCAACATGTATTCAATCTAAAATTATTAATGATATATTTTACATTATTTTCACATATTAGTCTGTTGAACTTGGTGTTTATTTTATACGTTAATCATATTTTAATTTTGATTATAAATTTCAAGTAGAAGTATTAATTTTTCATAAAGTTTGCAGATAGAACATAGTTTTAAGTGCTAAGGTTCTT
>NW_008331789.1:1043884-1056516 GCF_000622305.1 Nannospalax galili
GATCATTAGGAATTCTAGGTTAATAAAATGATCAATAACCACACCATTTACAAAAACTTTTTTGTTATCTTAAATACATTTTACAAATCAAGGGTTCCATTGTGACATTTTTGATATTTTGATAGTATTCACTGATAATGCGTAATTGAAGAAAGGCTTAGCAAGCCATAGCTCACTGGCCCAATCCAGGGTACAAGCATATTTAACTAACCCAGGATGTAGAAATTGTCCTTCATTTTCACAAACACCTGAAAATAAATGAAAATAGTAATATTGTTATGAGACACGGACAGTATATGAAATTTGAATTACACTGTAGATTATAAATAACTTACTGGAACACACTCACACTCATTTATGTATTATCTATGGTGTTACTCCTTTGAGACTTGAGGTGCAAGACAACATATGCCTGCAAACATTAATCTTTTAAAGGAAATTGTCACCAATAAACAATAAAAGAAAATGCTTTAAGACAGGCAAACAGTTTGATGTCTCTCTTTAATCATAAACTAAATCATTACCCAAGGAATCCTAATGTGGAAATAACCCTCTATTACAGACACCCCTCAACACATGCTGGATGCTGGCATATGTAATTAGAAGTTATTTTAGAGAAAGGAATTATCTATATTCATAGGAAATATGTTAAAAATAGATCAGAATATAATGCCAAAATCCTGAGAAAAAAATCAAAGCTAGATTATTATGTCTTTCCAAACTTATAACCATGGATGACAGTGTCACAGGAGACGTCACTCATATTTGAGACAGCTGTGGCTATGTTGCGATATCCATCCAGCTTATCTCCAAACCTCATAGTACACATCCTTGTGTTCCCTGACAATTTCTCTTCACTTAGGAAGTCTGTTTCCTGGCCCACAGCACCTGAATCTAAGCCCTCAGTTTGTCACATATGCAATTCCCATTAACATAACCCTTCATGAATTCCTTGACTTCTGCCCAAATTGAGACAGTCCATCTTGGCTATTCAAATCTACTTAAAAAAAAAAACAAAAAAAAAAAACTGTTTCTTTTTTTTTTCTTTCCCTTTCCCAGCCACCTGATATTCCCCAATATTCTACCTCAGTTCTTGGGCATTTGATATTGCTGAGCTTTGGGACTCCAGGACCTGGTCTCTGTTGTGGATTCTCCACACTCAGAGCCCTCACATGCTTCAACATGGCCATTGACCTAGAATCGCATGCTCTCCTGAAAATGACTTTTATATCCTTTCTCCTAAAGTGTGAATGTAGTGAAGGAATAGGAAAAGTTGAAACATATGGCAGAGTGGTACTCTGGCACAAGAAAAAAATGTAAAGAGAAAATGTCCAGAGTTTAGAAATGGCTGCAGGACTCTCAGGAATAGTCTCACTTCTGTCTTTGCGGTGTAGTTTGGCAGTCTAAAACCCGAAAACGTATTTCCACAACTTCCTTGCTACTGGGTTTAGGTTAGGATGTACTTGTAACTGACATTTTTATGAAATTTAGAAAGTGAAGAGAAGGGAGACCACATGGCCATTCTGCTACAACAGAAGTTGGCAGAAATGTGGTGGCGGGCAGAGTGGTCGTTTTCAACAGGTTCTGAGTAAATTTTTTCGAATCACCTGCCTTGCTGCCGACAGCAACAGAGATTATTGGCAGTGTCTACACTCAATTACTTTACCTTCTCATTTCCTGGAAGTTAATAGGTTCTTACTGACTTTTGCTCCCAGAACACTTTCAATTGTTTTTTAAGTGACTATTCCTGTTTTAAATTTCTTCCTGCTTAAAAAATTTAAAGTGGTTTCGTTTCTCCCTGTGTGAATGATGACTGGTACATTTCACCAGCATCAATTTTCTGAATGATTGCAACTGTATAAGAAATAAATGTAAATTCATGATGCTCACTCACTCTTCATTTTATTAATTAGGTATGAGTAATCAAGATGTCCCGAGATCTACTGCTCTCAAGACATACAACATCCAAGTGGAACAAAATGAATCCAAATCATGGCAACATAGTGATGTGAAGCAAAATGAAGAAATTCTATTAGAGAAGAAAGTGTTGTGAATGTGAAAAAGAAAATAGGATTTGGCTTTTTATTCCGGTCTTTCACAATCTTTTTGGAACCTGTCTTCGAAACCAGAACATTCTTCCTCCTCCCTTCTTCACTACTTATGAATTTGAACTACATGGAATTCATTCAAGTCACTAGATGGATTTATGATTACGTATTTAACATCTGGGGCTGGAGAGATGGTTTGACAGTTAAGAGCACTGACTGCCTTTGCAGAGAACTCTGATTTGGTTTCCAGCATCCATAGGACAGCTAGCAACCATCTGTAACTCCAGTTCCAGGGGCTCTGATGCCCTCTTCTGGCTTCCATGGACATTGCACAACATAGGTGTATTTACATACGTGTAGGCATACTACATCTAAAATGTTTTTAAATTTGAATGTGCTTTTCTTATCTATGTTTGTGTGTATATATATTTGAGAGAGAGAGAGAGAGAGAGAGAGAGAGAGAGAGAGAATCTATCCCAGCACAACTTGAAAATGCCCAAACTACATGTGTTGGGCAGTATATCTATAATGCAATAGTAATGGAGCTGGAACCTACAAGAGATTGGCTAAGACATGGGGGCCTGCACACAGGAATAATTCAATGTCCTTATCACAATGGTGGGCCAACCATCAAAAGATAACCTTCTACAGAAGTGATTCCAGTGCCTTCTATTCTTTCCCACCCTTGCTCTCACTTTTCACCATGGATGACAGTAAGCAGTCAAGTGCCTAAAGCTGGCACCTTACTGAACTCTCAATCTTCCATAAATATAAGAAACCAATTTAGGTTTGTTATGAATTACTTACCTTCTGGTATTCTGTAGTAGCACAAAATTGACCAAGACACACATGCTGTAGAGGTTGTTGAGGTCGCCATAGTCCAATATTTACAGATTTTGGTTCAATAATTCTTAAAGAAATTAGCTGAGGGTTTGCAGCACATTCCTTTCACAAAGAACTGTACAATGTAAGGTAAGAAAAGTTGTCTTTCTGGCTTCTTCCTACTAAGTATTCAGTATTCATTGCAACTACTCCAATCATTTTTCAGAATTTCCTTAGTTGTTGGTAAACCGATGCCTGACCAACTACAAACATTTATTTCTAATAGCTTTAAGAATATCTTTTATATTTCATTTGTAAAGAGTCTTTGTAGAACTATTTTTTTTGAAATGTCAGTATGTTATGTCTCCAAAAATCCCTCATGTATCCTCTCTGAGATGCACTTTTCCAAAGTAAACAATGCTAATGTGGCACAAGTTAATGTGGTAGGACTGATTCAGGTTAATCACAGCCTGACTCCTGATGAGCAATTCTTTCTATTCTAATGCTTATAATTCAATATTTTAAAATTACATTATACTTCTAATCAAAGAAAGATGCTATTTCTGCCTATACAATTAAGAAATGTTTCAATATTTCCATTCTAAATGATGTTGAGAGCATGCCATGAAGGAAGTTTCATAGATTGGTGATGGAGGGTAAGTTGTTCTAAAATGTCTAGATGACAAAAATTATTTATGTCAGCAGGATTAAAATATATTCCTGTTTGATAAATTAATTCCACTTAGGGAACACTTTTATCTGCCTTTTCTATGACATAGAAATATTTCTAAAATCATACGTAATTGGAAAACCTGGTGGAATAACAGCATGGAAATGTTTAAGTGAACTTGGAACTGTATTCTGTGGAAGAGTATGCACTCACTATAAATACATTTCATGAAATAATCCTATCAGGTTAAATATAAATACCAGAGTGGATAAGTACAATGAAAGTATCATGAGTAAAGGTATAAGTCATAAATACTTTGCATAAGAATAAATGAAAATATTGGATGGTCTTTGATACCCATCCACTTGTTAAGAAACAAAGAAGGAGCTGGAGAGATGGCTCAGTGGTTAAGAGCACGGACTGCTCTTGCAGAGGACCTGGGTTTGATTCCCAGCACCCACATGGCAGATATGAACCGCCCTTAACTTCAGTTCCAGGGGAAATCGAAGCCCTCTTCTGACCTCCACGGCATTGTATCGACATAGGTGCACTCATATACATGCAGTTAATACATTCATACACATAAAATAAAAATAAATAAATCAATAAAATATTGGAAAAAAAAGAAACAAAGAAGGAAGATATTGCTAATGATGGTCAGCACTTGTGGGAAGTGGGCACGGTCGAGCCGGCCAAGATGGCGCCCTGGCTGGCTGCCAAGCCTCATGACCCTCATTTGTTTGCTCCAACTCACTCAAGCGCTGTAAGCTTGATCACACACAGCCTGCCTGACATGATACGTCACCGAGCATGATTCTATTACGTGGCCCAATGATTTGCTGCTCTGCCTGCATGTTAGCCCTGTGCTCATGTCCTGATTGGCTCTGTGTGACGGTCTGATTGTGGGATGGATATGATGAGGGTATACATTGTGGGATGATGAAGAATAAAAGAGAGAGAATTGCTTGAATCTCACCTTGGCGTCCGTGTTGTCCTTTCCTCGGCTCTGCTGGTCGGAGTCTTGGTTCGCGGCAAGCACTTACTCGATTATGGGCATTAAAATATGTAAAACCTGAACACTTTTTAATCAATGCTCATTTCTCATTAATACGACATGACAATTGGTTGTTGTACCTTGATGCATCCTCAGATGTTTATGTTCCTGTTAGTTTTAGCTAATCACACCTAAATTTGTCCTTATTGTGCAGATCAGGTTTTGGTATCCTTAAGAAGACAACTTTGGGGCTGGAGACAGGGCTCAATGCTTAAGAGCACTGATTGTTTTACCAGAGGACCCAGGTTTTGTTTCCAGCACACACATGGCTGCCAAGAACCATCTGTAATTCCAGTTTCAGGGACTCTGACACCCTCTTCTGAACTTGGTGGGCATTGCATGTCATGGGTGCACTTATGTATGTAGGCAATTACACTCATAGGCATAAAATAAAAATAATAAATAGGATCTATTTTTAAAAGAGAACTTCCTTTCTAGTGTTTCTTTTGACATAGATGAAGAATACAGAAAGTCTGCATGATTCCTTGCTTACACTTCAATGGGCTTTCGAAGAATTAAAAAAAAAAATTCTCCATAAAATAAAAAAAGACAACTTGAACTACTTCTAGTACATTCCACTAGAAAACCACATCCAAATCAGTCATATTTCATTAACTCAGATAATTTACATACAAAGCCTAAACTCTACTTTGAAAATGTATACTACTCCTCAGAGACAATGATTACAAAGGAAAAAAGAGAACAAATAATTTTCAGAAAATGAACAAATCAATCAAAAGGAGATAGGGGTATAAGCTTGGATTGTTGTATGATGAATTTATTGACTGATTAACATTTACTCTATTTTCAAATTTTTCATATTCTTTGTTTTCAAATTTTAAATTACATACAGAATAAAATTTACAGCATCACTATATTTTTTGTCTAGATTTGGTAATCAGATTATTATTTTGTATAACCTCTTTCCATCTTTTTTTTTTTTTTTGACAGGGTCTCCTTGGTCCCAGTTGTCCAGAAAATTCACTATGTAGACTAGGCTGGGCTCAGTCTCACAGAGATTCACCTGCCTCTGCCTCATGAGGGTTGGGATTAAAGGTGCACAAAACCACGCCCAGCGTCCCATCTTCTTTTTGATAAAAAGTTCTTGTGTTATGAATTGGCTACATTCCTCATATTCTGAGTGTACTCTCAGTTCAGAAAAATTAATTTTAACTTTTTCAGAAGTCTGAAGAAAAGCAATCGGTTGTTGCAAAGGTTCTCAATGCAATGTGAGCAGTTACGCAATTCCCCCACCGTTCATTTGTAGCTGTCTGGGCAGCAAGTAGGGGATATTCATCTGTGAATCAGGACAAGGTACTCTAGAAAGCTGAAGTCTCAAAGTAGTTAAGAGGCTTAAGTAGAATTCATGCAAAATGAAAGAGAAGCTCAGGAAGAGATGAAAGAAAAGATTACTGACAGAAAACAAAGACGCTACTTACACTGGTTATTCAGACAAGAGCACTGATACTTCCTGGACTTCACTGAGCCTTTACAGAATTTCTGACCTCACTTTGAAAGCTGAAGAAACCAACCAGTGACCCCTCATTGTGAATCCTTTATTTGGTTACATGAATTTAATTTAAAAATATTCATTTAGAGCCAGAGAGGTTGTTCAACAGGTAAAAACATTTGCCACCAAGCTTGACAACCTGAGTTCTCATTGTACACACATGGTAATGAGAAAATTGGCTTCCAAAACTTGTCCTCTTTGTGGTACACACACACACACACACACACACACACACACACACAACACACATACACAAACACACACACACACAAATAAATATAACTAAAATATTTATTTAACCTTTAGAATATATAATACTTGATATAACTGTTTTAATAATAAATAACAGTTTGTGGCATATTTATTTATATATACTTATTTTTATTTTATATTTATGAGTGGTTTGCTTGCTTGTATGTAAGTTCACTACATATACACAAACCTGTGGAGGCCAGAAAAAGATGTTGGATTTCCTGGAACTGGAGTTATGGACCATTGTTAGCCACCATGTTGGTTCGGAGAACTGAACCAGGATACTCTGGAAGAGCCCCAATTTCTCTTAAACACTGAGTCATCTCTCTAGCCCCAATAAATACAGGTTTAAGGGCAATTTTGTTTATGTACTATCTAGCTAATGATTAATTCATAAACCCACAGGTTGTATAAGCAAGATTTCAGACCTTAGATTTCTCAGTACCAAATTCTTGTGACATTTAACTCCATACTAATGAGGTAGCAGGCCTTGGTGGCCACTGGCAACAAGGTAATGAGATAGGAACACAGAAGATGATAGGCAGATAAGGAAAATGGTTCAATATATGGCTTGTAGAAGAAAAGGTGAAGAATTTTCTGGAAAGTATGAGGTATACATAGTAAGGTGATCCACTGAGATTTTTAATATGATCAGACAGATCCCATCATATTGTAAATTGTTTACAATAGTTCAGATCCCTGAAATATCATTGGAGGTTTCCTAGAAATCCTTTACTGAAGGTGTAGCTGCATCTGTGCAGGAATTACAGATGGCTTACCTGGAGAAAGACTGTAACTGAAAAGATACGGTCAGCCAGAGGCCTCTACAAGGGCATCCTAAAAAGTCCCACAATAAATAAGTTGTTCTTATATTGCCCAAGGAAGAGGCACGTTTTCCAGTTGCCTTTGTGAAGTTCCTGCTCATCTTGTCCAAATTCACTACTTGTCTTTGCTTTGTTTCCGTGTTGCGAGGCAACATCTCAACGGATGCTGGATAACGTCTCATGAACTGCAAACTTGAATGAAAATTCCCTGGTTGACAAGACAGGACAATTTTAATCTTTTTTTAAAATACTCATTTTGAAATAAACTTATTAGTGACTTGGTTTGCAAGGCTCTTTCTCTCATCTGTCTTTAATTACTGTATGAAGCAACCAAATCAATTTTGTGAATGCTGTTACCTTGAAGGGAATGTCCAAAGCTACCAAAATAATATCATCTTTTGCTTAATTTTATTTTTCTGTCCAAGATTAAACTAATCCTTAGCTATCACCTCTTATTTAATGGCATTTTACATTTCTCCAGAAAATCATCATCATCTCTTAAATCTATATAATAAGCAAATTGTAGATGAGAGCTAAAATTCTAAACTGAGTCTGCAAAACATTGCATCAGAGATTTGCCCTAGGGCTGGAGAGATGACTCAGCAGTTAAAAGCCTTGGCTACTCTTATAAAGGACTCAGTTTCAATTCCACAAACCCGCATGGTAACTAACAACCATCTGTCCCTAACTCCAGTTCCAGGGGAATCTGACACCCTCTTCTGACCTCCACGGGCATTGCACTATATGGATGCACTTGCACACATGCAGGCAATACACTCATACACATGAAAATAAAAATTAAAAAAAAGAAAAGGAATAAAGAAAGAGAGAGAAAGGAGGGAAGGAGGGAGGGAGGGAGGGAGGAAGGAAGGAAGGCAGGCAAGCAGGAAGGAAGGAAGGAAGGAAGGAAGGAAGGAAGGAAGGAAGGAAGGCATTTGCCTTAGTGTTAATTATTAGACATATTTTTGGTCAAATGTAAAATTCATGATACTTAGCGTTTTCTTGATTTTCTCATTGTGACAGCAGGAAAATTAGGGGATGGTTAATATCTTCTTGTAAACCGCAGCATAATCCCATGAAAGCAATATTGTGAGACTTATTTTTCCTATCACCTGATTATTTTACATACCATTCCATTTAATAACTCCAAACTAGCATCTGTTCTGTGATCTCAAAATTTCATAACATATCTTGAGTTGCAAAGAATTTTAAATATTAATTTACAGCCCTAGATGTATGCTAGTCACCAGGAGTACAGGCACCCACCAGTGAGAATTATGTTCATAATAATCATGGTTTAATTGTTCGGTATTGATACTTTATTTTTTCCTACATGACTTTAAACATATGGGGGATATTAAATCATTAGCTGCTTTGGTTTAGCTTATGTGGTTTATAGAGACACAAAGTATAAAAAAGTTACAGATAAAATTAGAAATGGAGAAATTTCAGCCATAAAAGGACTCTATTGTCCTTGAATAGAAGGAACACAGTAATAATCTATAACTTTTCCACTACATCACTAAGTCTTGGCACTAAGTAGAAATGCCAAATATAATGTTTCACAACTTTATTTTTCCATAAATATTCATTTTCTTTGCAGTTGGAGAAAAAAATATTGTCATTTGTGGTGGAATAAAATATCTCTAAAACAAAAACATCTGGTAAAATAGGCCAATGTGTTAAGATCTTAAGGGACATATTCTTGTTTAATGCATATATTGTTTTTCCCGATAAAAAGTTGAATTCTTCTTAGAATCTCATGCATTTATTATAAGCTTTAGTTTAAGACTACACATATACTCTTAAGACATCCCATATACTCTTTAGTGTTAGAGCTTTCTTATTATAGTAAAGATTTATTTATTAATTTTGTGGGTTTTTTGTGTGTTTGTTTTTGGTGTTTCTGTAGCCCCAGTTGGCCTGAAAATTGCTGTGGAGACCAGATTGGCCTCCATCTCACAGAGATTCTCCTGCCTCTGCCTCTGGAATGCTGGGATCAAAGGTGTGTACCACCACACCCAGCTAATTATTTTTGTTGCTGCTTGCTTGTTTTTTTGAGACAGGGTCTCACTGTTTTATCTAACTGGCCTAGAACTCGGTATGTAGGCTGGGTTGGCCTCAAACTCATTGAGATCTGCCTGCCTTTGCTGCCATCATGCTTGACCTACTTTAACGTTTTATTAAGGGTGGGGACTGGAGAGGTAGCTCAGTGGTTATGAGCACTGACTGTTTGCAGAAGACCTGGGTTCAATTCCCAACACCAATATGGCTGCTAACAACTTTCCATAACTCCGATTCTAGGGAATTTACAGACATGCAAGTAATAATACACTCATGCACATATAAAATTTTTTATTAAAGGCAAAAGGCAATGAGAAGACATGGTAGGCGTGCAGGCCTGTGCATCTACATCACTCTGGGAAATTACTGAATATTTGAATCTGAAATGATGCCCTGTTTCATCAGGGATCAGTTCAAAGCCCATATTTCATCTCCAGTTAAATGCAATTTCATGGAAGAAAAATTCATAAAAGTCAAATAATATGTGGCTGGAAACCTATGGAGAATTTACATGTGATTGATGGATGAATCCATCGATACTTTTGAAAGTAAAAAGTTCATCTCTTTTAATTTAATGATAATTGTTCATAAGATTAAATTTGATACTTTTATCTTTTTATTTTTACCTAAAGTTTCCAAAGGTAAGAGAATTATTTTCCCTATTGAACAAATTAAATTAAGTGTATTTTTATTTAAATAGGTTCTTCATTAAACTTCCTATGCTTTTGAGAAATATTTCATTGATAATTTTTTCTGTGTTTTTACAGAGCAACTTCTGGGATGGTTTTTAAATGAATAAAAAATTCAAACTAAAAAACACTTTTGTTAATGATAATGCTCTCCAAATTCTCAAAATCTACTTCATCTCAAATTAAAGTTTAATTGTCCCTGGGGCTGGAGAGATGGCTCAGCAGTTAAGAGCACTGGCTGCTTTTGCAGAGGACTGGGTTTCAATTCCTAGCACCCACTTGGTGGCTAATAACCTTTGATAACTCCAGTTCCAGGAATCCAATGCCCTCTTCTGACCTCTGTGGGAATTGCACAACACAGGTGCACTTACATACATACATACAATACATTCACACCTATAAAATAAAAATAATAAAGAAATGAATAAAATATTTTTTTAAATTTCTATTCTCTCACTACAAAGTTTTATTTGTATTTTGTGAGACAATATCTCATGTACTTCCGGTTGGCCTTGAACTTGCTATAAACCAAGGAGGACTTTGAACTTCTGATCTCCTGCCTCTACCTCCGGAGGACTAGGGTTACAGGAGTGATGCAGCACCATGTTCCAGTGCTATGTTGAGATGGGACTGAACCAGGTCTTCTTGTATGCCAGGCAAACACTTTACAAGTTGAGCTACAGACCCCACTTTTGTGCTACCAATTTAAAAGGCTTCCAACGAAAGAGGGAAAAAAATGCAGTAAAATGGTTCTAGAAAATATTTATCTAACTATTGAGGAACTAGGAAAGATGGTCATCTTGTGTCTCTAGACCTTATTATTCCTTATTTTGGTGTCTGGGAGTTACATGGAGCTATACTAAGCCTTAAGATTAACCAGAACTAACCTGTCAGTACATAAACCAATTTATAGAGTATTGTCAAGGCCAAAGGAAGAATAATTTCATGTTATTTAGCAACTCAAATTAAAATGTTTTGTTTTGCTCTTTCTAACATGCGACTAGAAAATATTTTATTCTTTAAGATAATTCCACTTAGAAACGTCTACAACTTGGAAAACAAGGCATTTTAAATGGTGCTTACAGAACCTAATTTTTTTAGCTGTGAAATTTGCTAAGTACCTTATTAACTGAACAGTATTTAATTTCCTTATAACCATTAAAGTAGAGGTTATTGTTCTCACATTAATAATGCTGAAATGTAGGCTAAAGAAATTACTAACCTAAACCAAATGATGCAGTTAAAAAGTCATTGTCTGAATTTGAAACCGTATTTTCTTTCATCAAACACTTTAGTTACTGATGTGAGGGTTCCTCTAACTTGTATGGATTTTTTGTAATATTTGTTTAAGTACCAAGTGATATTGGGCAAGATTGTCTTGTGAGTTAGCTGCATCTAACTATAAAATACAACAAATGCTCCATTAGGATGGACTCAACCTAATTGTCCACCAACAGACAAATCATAGGAAAAATGAAGTACACTTATAAAATGGAATGTTGCACAGCTGTAATGAAAATGAAATTTAGAGGTAAATGGATAGAACTGGAATGATTATACTGTATGAGGTCACCCAGGCCCAGAGTAACAAATCCTGCACATTGTCTCTCTTATGTGGATACAGCTCCAAACCTTTAGATTTGGGCTTAACACAGAGCACAAGTGGAAGTCATGGAATTAGGCAGGGGCCACAGGTGGAAGACTAAGGGAGAGCGCGTTAATTATAGATAAAAACGAAAGCGAAAGGTGGGACACTGGGAGTGGAAAGGTTTAAGCAGGTAGGATCATGGGAAAAATCAGGGAGATTGTGGGGAGGGCTAACCCAAATGAAAAGTGTATAAAAAGTCATATGGAAGTCTATTATCTCACAATCTGATTAAAAATATAATTGTAGGGATAGTAAAATATATACAATCAGAAAGAAAAAGGGGGAACATTGGGACTTAAAAAATGAAGCAGGGATTAGGGCTGGGGAAGGCAGGGAGGAAGAAGCAGTGTAGAGCTAACCTAAACTGAGGATACATGAAAAAGTCTTATGGAAGTCCAGTAATCAGTAAGCTGATTTCAAAACATACTTTTTAAAATTCTGAGTTCAGATGGAGGTGCCTGCAAGAGAAGAAAATGCCTCTACCAGAAGACAAAGGTTATTAAACAAAATCTCAGGACAAGGCATAAGTTACTTTGCTATTATTTATTGGTCAGGGAGGCTCTAAAGGTCCCCAAAGCAACTTTTGCCATTGCCCATCATTACCCCCATAACTACATGTTAAGATCCTATCACTGAAGACACCTCACACTTTAGCTTCAGGGTATAGAGATATACCCTGGAAAACAACTGGAAAACTTCCTCTTTTCTGCCTGGCTTTCATAGTGCTGGAAGGTGTTGTACAGTCTGTTGGAGAAGAAAAGTCGTAAGTGGAGAAAAGACATCAATGCTTTTAACCTGTGTTAAACCCTGCATCCTGCAACACCAACCTGCAAGGTAAGATGTGCCTTACTGATTCAATAATGTCACAACTGTATGGCATGATTAAGTACTTTCTGACTGAATGTGAAGTCTGCTCCCCAGGAGGGAATTTTAGGTCTAGCCCTGTAATCCTCACAAAAAAAACCCCATAGCTGGAGAGGTCATAGGCCCTAGGGTCAAATCTCCTACTATATTTTACTCAATGGTCATGTTACCATATTCCTACATATAT
>NW_008331789.1:1056841-1063254 GCF_000622305.1 Nannospalax galili
ATAGATAGATAGATAGATAGATAGGTAGGTAGATAGATCAGTGGTCAGTAGAAATTTGTTGGAGGGATATGGGAGAGCAGGGCAGAAATGGAGAATGAGGGATGCATATGATTTTTCATTATATACATGTATGAAATTCTCAAAGAATAGAAAAGTCAAACAAATGATATTAGAAGCATATGAATTTTATTTGGTGGACTATCATTGTCATAAGAATGAATGACAAATTGAATTAATCGATAAGCACACATTATAATTACATGAATTTTCCTGGGTAGATAAAAGCAAATGTCTATTCCTTGTGGAGATCAACAGCAGATCAAAGAAATGATTGTGCTGAGGTTTATCTTGGTCAACCAATGAGTTTTTACTTGCAGGAGCTGAGGTGAGGTCTTACACATAGGAACATGAGTCACTCAAATACGTCACCCATTGGGGCTGAAGAGATGGTTCAGCAGTTAAGAGCACAGCCTGCTCTAGCAGAAGATCCAGCACTCACACACAGCAGCTACCATCTATAACTCTACTTCCAGAGGATCCAGTTTGTCTTCTGATCTCGGTGGGCATTGCACAACACAGGTGCACTTACATACAGGCAGGAAATGCACTCATATACATAAAGTTAAAAAAATAATAAAATATTAACAAAAAGCATCACCCAGAATATGTGATGACTCATGAAACCTGCATCCCTGGAATGCCCAGTCCAACATACAGGCCATTCCACTGGGGCATTGGACTGCCCTCCAAATTTCAAGCTATGATCAGATGTCTTCTTCCCAAGCCTGGTTGCACCTACTTGCTCAAGATCATCACACACTTATTGACTGTTGACCTTCCCCAGGAAAGGAGGTACAGGGAGACTCTGCCACCCCTCCCAACAACCACTCGACCCTAGCTACAAGAGGCAGGAGAAACTAGATGCATATAATCGAAGAAAGTCCCAGGGAGAGATTCTGTAAACCCTCACCCATTGCTCTGTAAGCAAGCCCAATAAACTCTTTAGTTTCCCAAACTGCAGTTTGGAAAAAATAGACCTCAGTTTGTCATAAGGATGGTAGGAGAAGGGGGCTGGATGGCATTTGAACCCCTAGAAGGAATTTTTATAACACCCACTAAAGAGAGTCTCCTCTCCACAAGTTTCACTGCTTACAGAAACTTAGGGTGAGGACTTATTAATCTTATACCCATACGAGCTTCCTGAACCTTGTTGGCTTTGTTACCTTCCTGAGTTTTTACGGTCTCTGTTCAGGACATTTCAGTTCAGAGGAAATAACTACACAATAGGTCACCCTTCCTCCATCTCTTCATTCATTCTTTCCATTCTCTCCTCCATCATATTCCCTGAGCTTTGAAGGGGTGATGTAGATGTCTAAACATTTTCTTCCATTTATAGGTCCATCCGCTGGGCCTATCATGTTGTAGCTATAATCACATATTCTCAGGATCTTGATGGTTACAAATCTCTGTAGTGACCATTGTCCACTGACAATAGAAGTTTTCCCCACAAAAGCCTGATAGTCGCAATAATCTAGGGGTATGAACACAAATGTTTGAAAGCTATGTGACAGCAACAACATATCAATCTGATCAAAGAACAGCTGTCAATTACCGCTGGGACCTATATACTCCCAAGACACACAATGTGGCCCTTCAGTACAAATAAGCCATTCCCTTCAGGGTTTTAGCTCAGTCCCAGCCTGAATTTTCCATAGCTTGTCTGTCATGTCATCATAGTAGGGACTTACCATTTGGTGCTGGAATACAATCAACATCAATAGCAATAACCTTTGTGGTTGGATGGCCTCAGGTGTCTCCCTGGCCAATAGGGATGCAGCCTCCCTCTGCACTAGGATTTTCTTTCAACAACCTTATACCTTTCTCATTTCATGTAGTGTGCCTTCACTCAAACTCCTTAACTGCTATTTGTACTGACCTTACAAAGCTGTAAGACCCTAAAGGGCTAGCATTGTATAATGAACACTTTTTAACAGATAGTGTGTAGGATCCCTGAAGGTTTATTTAATACTGACCGCTCCAAGCAAATGCCAATTGGCCTTTAATGGCTAATATGGCGATAAAAAAAGAAACTTTAGCAGGGTCCAATACAGCCTGAAAAAGTTTCATCACTTCTATCAATTATTTCATCAAAAGAACCATGTAGGAGATAGTGACTTGTATGGAAGACACTGCTCCATCTAGTCCTGCTGTGCTGGAGAGCTTTAGTATCAACTTGACACACGTGGGTTAAGGGAGCCTCAATTTGGGGAATTGCCTCCATTGGACAGGCCTGTGGCCATGTCTGTGGAGCATCTTCTTGATTGTTGAGTGATGTAGGAGGGCCCAGCCCACTGTGGGTTGTGCCACCCCTGGGTAGGTGGGCATATGTTGTATAAGAAAGCAGGCTGAGTAGGGGCCAACGGAGCAAGTCAGTAAGCTCCATGGCCTGTGCCCCAGCTCCTGCCTCCAGGTTCCTGCCCTGAGTTCCTACCTTGGGTTCCCTGATGAACTGTGACCTGGGAGATGTAAGCTGAATGAACCCTTTCCTCCCCAAGTTAATGGTGGTCAGAGTGTTTCGTCACAGCAGTGGAGAAACAAACTAGGATACCTGCCTAATCCACAGTCATTTTCAATTAGACATTTGGCCTCTTCATCCAGTGGTGCTGCTGTTGCCCGTAGAGGACTGCTATAATATCTCTCTGCCCTGTGCCCCCTTCTGCTACTCAGTCAGGCTTGGGCCTAAGATGGAGCATGCTGTTAGGTTTGGTGCCTTATTTCCCTAGTCCTGATAGGCTCCAGGTTATCACCATGGCCTTTGGATTTCCATCAATCATATGTGACTGTTGAAAGACTGAATGGGTTCCTGGGCTGGCAGGAATACAATCTCTACCCCTAGTCTTCCCTGCCTTCAAATATATATATATATTTGGCAGAAGAAAAATGTATGCAGCATGTCCCTGAAGAAATAATTGCCCAGTCCAAGACAAGCTTAATCTTTAAGTCCTGCACAATTTTATCATTTATGTCTCTGTGGCCTTTGCTCTAGCTTTAAAGCTTCCCCAAAGCTCACTCATACAGTATTAGGCTGTTGATTAATTTTTTTTCACTAAGAACTCTGACTCAACCCAAATCTTGTCATCTGCCTTTGCATGATCCAGACAGACTCCTGACTGCTTTGCCCTTCCTTCATGCAGTTTCGTTTGCTTTAGCACGTTGGAACATGATGGACGTGTTGTTCTAAGTTATTCGGATATACCAGAGCCTCTTCTACCTTGTGAAGATCATGCCCCACCATGGGGCTCAGAAGAGCCACTAGTACTCCACACAGTGCTGAGATCCTTCCTTAACTCTTCTGTCAACATAGTCCTGTCAGGCCTCATGAAGTTGAAGACAAATACTGTCTCTCACATATCCAGTTCCCTAAATAGTGCTTATTCATCCACAACTGTCCTTATGTGTTCCTCATGGGTCATATGAGCCAGCTCATCAGGGACTGTTTTTTTTTTTTTTTTCTATTATCTCATTAATGCAGCCCTTCTTTCAAGGAGAGATGTTTAGTTATATCACACAGTTTCTCTGCTTCCACAGCACTCAGACTGAACCTGTCCACCCCAGCACACACTGCTGTATGAGCTAGGCTATAAAATAAGCTTTCATTGCCTGTTTAAAAGGCTTTCCCAATTGAAGCTGTTTAGAGGTAGAGTATTTCAGCATTATTATTGTTTCCTATACTGGTCCATTTTTAAGGACGCTGTTTGCACGCTGAATCAAGGATTTTTTTCTTTCCCTTTCCTTGAAATGAAGGTTATATCTTATGGGGGGGAGGCTCCCAACAATATCTGAGGAATATCCTCCGTTCTTCCTCCCTTGTTTTCTTCATGCTCACTGCCAGATTCTTCCCACAGGTTCCACTCTCCAGCATGGATCCAGCTGTGCTCTTCCCTTTCTACCCTGCCACCTGTGAGAAACTGCAAGCGAATACTTCAATCTCAGACTCTTTTTTCTACGTTTCCTTCCAAATCAGAGGTGAATGGAGAGGGTAGCATCATATGTCTTTTTCTCATCCTGCTTCCTCATTTATATGGGCAAGATTTTTCTGGGCAGACTGAAATTTGGTTGCATATTTTATTGCCCCAGCACAGGCTGCTATAGCCACCACAACCTGCTTGTTATCTGATCTTTACTTGCCCACATCCAGGGATTGTATGATATTCTCTAGTCTATCAGATGTTTTGGGACATCACTGTCCCCCAACTGAAGGCAGACTATACCCATCAAACAGGTATGTTACTCCATAATGTACAGATGAAGGCACCACCTTGGAATTCCCTTTAAGGATGCTCCACTATCAGAATCCTGGGCTTTGATTGCATACCCAGTCACCCATCACCCGGAGCACACAATTTCCATTATAACAAGGAAGCACGGTGTTCCATACCACAGGAGGAAAAGCATTCATGTCAAAAGTGTGGCTTAGTCACCCTCAGACAGATCAGTGTTAGTTGCATGTCTCATTTTCAGAGCCTTGCAACATCCCTCCTTAATTCATCACATGCTTCAATTTCAAGAGATATCTATGTAACATATATTTACAAACTATACTACTTGTATTTACTGTTTGCCGCAGGTAGGAGATTATTTCATTTCATATCTGAATAAATCTGGAAGGATATTCCAGATTTATTCCACCTCACTTTCCTTGAAGAAAACACTTTTGCATATCTATGTTGTACATGAGAACAGAATGTCCTTCCTAATCACAGGATGGTGCTCTTTTCTACTACTTCATTGTCCTGTATTTTGTACTGTCTACCACATTAACTGAATAACTCCTATTCTACTTTTGTGTCTTTCCACATATAATGGCACATACAGACATATTGAGGTATGTTCTCATTATTCTCTGAATCATTGTTCAGAGTTGTTCACAACTCTGTTGTTTACGGTCTTGGTCCTGCTGCTGTCCTTAGGGTACCTAACTGATGTGCTCATTGAGTATCTAGTGTATGCCAGTTACTCTGGTTAGGCTTAAGGGTACCTTATATGAGTTACCTGGTCCCTTGAAAGGCACCTGGGAAATTTTATTTCATTTCATTTTGTTTACCCAACAAAAATTGAAGGAGTGGGTCTTTACTTTTCCTCTTAAGAACTGGGGTGTTTAAAAACACAAGGTTAATGACTAAACAGTGTTAAAATTTCAAGTTAAATCAAAAACTAGTACTGCATTACAGTATTTCCCCACATAATGAAGATGAGTCATTAAGAATTCAACATTTTCGGGGCTGGAGAGATGGCTCAGCAGTTAAGAACACTGACTGCTCTTGCAGAGGACCCAGGTTCGATTGCCAGTACCCACATGGCAGCTACGAACCGCCCTTAACTCCAGTTCCAGGGGAAATCGAAACCCTCTTCTGACTCTGCGGCATTGCACGACATGGGTGCACTCACATACATGCAGGCAATACACTCATACACATAAAATAAAAATATAAAATATTTTTTAAAAGATTCAACGTTTTCAAGCCTGCTTAACCCAAACAACAATGAAAAACATTTAAACACAACTTTTCTGCTTTCAGACAGATGAGGTTAAATTGAGCAAGACAGCAAATAATGGGTGATAATCATGATCAAGTCATGAATGAGGCTGATATACAGTTCATGCTGAAAAAGATACCCCACTGTGTTGTGTGAGAAACAGAAGCAGATTGCCTCCTGGGACACAGAAAACACATGCATGTGTCTTTGTTCAGATAAATATATCCTTCAACTTTATCACAAGAGTCACCATTTCCACGTTGCCTACTTTACCCCACAATCTATCTCTACCCTCTCACGAGGTTTTGCTGACAATTTCTATACAGTAACCTATTTGCCACTCATGTATTGAACCATGTATTGAATTGTTAATCTTCTAAGGAGAACATAACACATCTCCATGAAGTATTTCTGACTTAAGAAGGATGCTAAGCATTATGAATGCTTCCTATCTTACCCTTGTAATAAATCTGTAATGTGTGGCTAAAGGACAAGGTGAGGAGTGGTTTTCAAAGCCTTCATTTCCTGAGGTCAGAGGTGGCACATGGGGCCATACTAAGCTTCTGATTTAGGAATGAATGACTTCAAACCATGATACCTCTCACAACCATAAAGTCTTCTCAGCTAATGCTGTTATTTAGGTTGATTCTTCATATATTGAGTGTTTGATTGTATTGTTTAATGAATGAAATTCTAGTGGAAATAAATAACATGAAAAGCATTTCTAGATAAACTTATGTTTCAACAAACATACTATGAAAACTTACACATAATTTAGAAATTTAACCTTGAGTAACTGATAATCTTTTCATCTGTAGGCCCTCCTTTCTACCAGAGAACACATTCCAACATTTTCCAAGACCTTTTTTAAATAT
>NW_008331789.1:1063323-1114297 GCF_000622305.1 Nannospalax galili
ATATATTTGAATTTTCATTCATTCACACACCTTAATCATATTTTGACCCCTCCTCTATCGGTACCTCTCCGTAGCTGTCTCTCCCCCAGGATTTCAAGCTCTCTGTCATATATGTTAAGGCTGATCATATCAAGTTTGTACCCCCAGATGTTCCTCGGTGTGAGATCATCCTCTGGAGCCTGTTCAGATGATCTAGCATCATTCCTTTAAAGAATATCAACTCTCCCTCACATAGCAGTGATCCATTTATAGTCACAGTGAATTTTCTGACCAATGCTACTTTTTTGGCACAGAAAAATATCATTGATTTTCTTTAAACTGAATCTGATAAGAAAAAAACAACAACTAAGTAATATATCCCTGCTAGTCCTTTTGCTTTTGCTTACTTTGTTTTTCCCCATAAGAAAGAGACTAATGACATCTCAATATACTTTTTAGAGACTCATTTTCTAAAGTATCTTCCTGAATATACAGTTGTAAATATTAAAGTTGTCTCAGTCTAATTTCTATGAAAGGGACAATTGACATATAATGTTTATGTTAAATATGTTAAGTAGATTTTAGTTGGATAATACTTCACTTATTTCAGAGAAACCATGTGACCAAAACTTTAATCTCAACCAAACAGCAGAATACTTAATAGCAAAGCAAATCGGATAACGTGCCAGTTAGGTATCTGGAGATAGACACTTTCTGTCTTTAGTTCAATTGCTCATGGAAGCTATGAGCATCTCAGTCTCTTCAATTCCTTTCTTTTCTTCTGTATACTGACTGTTTCTGAAGCCTCAGGTGGTCCCTAGCTTGAGACATCATATCCTCATGGAAGCCAGAAAGAAATGGAAATCTGTGTGGTTAAGGTAAAATGATGATAATAGGGAAAGACAAATGTCCTCACCTTTACATGCCAGATGAATTACTGATGATGATCTTGGCATTATACTCATGGCCTTCAGATCCCCTTCCCAAACACTGAGATGCATTTCTCAGTAAATACATCACTGTTCCTTGTTCAGCTTAATTTTGTGATCAGTATGTAATATTTCCAGCATTGTTGTGTAAGCTTTCTGTCAAAGTGACCAAATCTTAGAGATGAAATGTGTGTAAAGGAGAAAGATTAATTCTTGTTCACATTGCAGAGTTTAGTACAGTGGGTCTATCGATGTGGATATGTGATGAAGCTGTACATCATAGCAGAGGCCGACTATTAAGCAAACTTGCTTGCTGCAATATGACGAGGAAGTGAAAATCCAAAGCAAGGAAGAGGCTGAGTTCCCAATGTGCTCTTCAAGGGCACGTCCCCAATGACCTGACTCCCTTCCAGCACGCTCCACCTCTGAAAAGCACTGTGTGCTGGGGAAAAGGTCTTTTAACATATGGGCCTTTGAGGGATATTCTTGATTAAATTATAGAAATTATACTACAAGGGAACAAGTTTATCAATATTCCTAACTCCCATTAAAATCTAGGCCCACGAGATCTGAGACTCCTGTTTATTTTATTTCTCAATTGGCTGACTATTAAATCTTCAGTTCCTAGAATACTACAAGGTACTGAGTTCATGATTAAGCGAATAGATGGATGAATGAATGAGTAAAAGTCATACTCTGGATAGTTCAGTAACACACTATGTTTAAGATCTTGACATAAACTATTCAAGTATTTCCATTGACTTTAAAATCCATATTATATTTTTCTGTAAACTGAATCTTTGTCATGACTTTACTTCTTCAGTTAAGTGTGGAATGCATGTAATAAAAAGTCCATGTGTATGAAGTAAACATTTAAAAACCATTTTAATACAATTTATAATAATTTTATATTCATGAAAATAATATCACGAAATAAAGGTATACATAATAATCCAGGACATAGTCTTGTTATTATTTCTTTCAAGATCTCTTGTTACATCTTATGTGTCACATGGTAGGCTGTGTTCTGGACATGCAATTATTAATGAATTTATTTATGTACTTATAACCAATTTCATGCTTAGCACAAAAGTTGTTTAATAAAATTAATGTATTTAATATAATTAGATTATTAATATATCCATAGATATTATTTCATATTTTGGAGCAGCCATTTGTGTTTATGGAATAAAGTAGATGGTGCAAAATTATTGTGGCAATTAATTCCATGAACATATTTACACACACACACACACACACACTCACACACACACTGGACATTTTTTCTCCAGAATATGCTTGTTGATTATGGATGAGGATATCATTTTCAAAAGTTATATTGTAGCCTATCTCAGGAGAAAAGAACAGAGATTGGGATCTTTGATCTCGTTTTTTCTATACACATGATCAAACCTAGATGTCTCACATCTTGATCTCCAGCATAACTTTGACATCAACATGCCCTCAGTATGCTGTCAGAAATTCCCTGATACTTGGGTGCAAGGCTGCTCGACATTGGAGATAGTGATTTCATCAGCATTGTAAGCTATCATGCTTTTTCTTCCATTTACTTAATTGATAAATATATGTTGAGTAAATATGCAATTTATGCCTCTCTATGACAAGTAATAACTTGGGGTAGGAACTTATAGCTCCACAGAACCTATAAAGCTCACTCATGAATCAAAGGCGTTGCCATGGAATGGGTAAAAATCTCCATGTTACTGCTCTGTCAAGCCAACAAATGTAGATCTTAATTTCTGGCTTCACTTTTGAACAAACTATGGGATTTTTCTTCTATGATAGTAACAGGAAAAGGCAGTACACATAACAAAATGCTCTACGGGACTATGGACGATAATAGCTAAAGTTTCTCAATTTTTTTATTTTTAAAATATTTTAATACTTTTACCTTTGTTTATGAGTGCTTTGCCTCCCTGTATGTAACTGCACTATGTGTATGATGCTTATGGAGGCCAGAAGAGGGTGTTGGATCACCCCCAAATTGGAGGTATGGATAGTTGTGAGCCTCCATGTGGGAACAAAACATGGGTCCTCTGGAAGAACAGCAAGTGCTTGACAATGAGTCATTTCTCTAGCTCTCACATTTTCATTTTTCTGAGGATAAAATTAAATTTTCTTTAAAAAAATGTCAGTTAAAATGAATTCTTATGATTAAGACATCCTCTTTCCAGGTTCCAAATAGAATAAAATTTAGTGAAGCTCCTGAATGCATCTGTGGATTTGTTTATAGGAGGCATTTGTGACTTCTAATCATAGCTCTTACAAATGTAAGCTAAAAATTTTTTTTGATGAGTTTGAAAAAACAACATTTTCTCTTCAAAGCACATTTACTGCTTTTTCTCTGTGGTGTATGCTTTCACTGGGGTGGCTGACGTGATCACAAGGGCTACCTCTCTATTTTCCATATTAAGATACTGAGACTGGAAACAGGTAAGTAATCTGTATGTCATATATCTAATTCCGAGGTGAGAAATGTAGGTATAACTTTGAAAACGCCCTTCTTTTTACTCCAAATGCAGCTGATACTGGAGCTCTAAAAAGCACACTGTTGATTTCAAATGTAGCATTTTCCTCACTCTTTAGCTACTTTCTTAGTTCAGTTCACTATCATTTGTTACCTGCGCTACTGCCACATTCTCCACCTTAGTCTTCCTAACTCTACAGTGATTCCCCAACAATTGTATTATATTGTTTCTAGAGAACATTATCCAAAACAGAAATGAATCAACTCTCCATTGATGTACAAAAGGAAAAATCTTTTCTCTTCTTTTTTTATTGATCCCATCATTCAAGTGTTTTCCTCCTCTGAGGGAAGTATGTGGCTAACACATATTTTCTTATTCATCTTTAGCTCTGAAACATCACAAAACCAACCCCTGCAAAATCCTCAAGAATTACAGTATCAAAAGAATTCTCAGAAAAGCTTTCCAAAGGAGACACACGGACAGAAAGGAAATAATTGTTCAGGAAATTACAGTACAACAAATATGTGAGAGGCCATTTCCTATTCCTATGACTAAAACGAATGGCTGCAACAAACCACAACATACAGGTGACTACCCTCAGCATTTGGCTATGTCGTTAGAAGCCATGTCTTTATTTATTTGTATAGTAGAAATGATGCTGAAAAAGGACTTCCAGGAATATTCTTTGAAAACGAGGTATAATTGTAAAACTTATGTTTATTGCATAAAAGAGATTTTCAGATACTTCTGAAAGATGAAAGCACTTATAACATTTATAAAGACTTGGACTATCACAGTCTTAAGAAAAATATCTACTGTGATAGCCCAGAGTTTGAGTATAAACTATGTAGCCAAACGTTATGTGTGTCTTAAGCTTCCTGTCTACACTGATTAGCTGTGGGAACATGGCCAAACTATTCTGTGTAATTCTTTGTGATTCAAGTTTGTTGATCTATAAAACACAGTTAAAAATGTTGCTGGACAAAAAAGAGACATCGAGAGGAACAGAAGCTATTGATGTTCTGTTGTGTGTTGGCAATGACACTGCCTAGAGTATACTTTGTGTTATATGACAGTACATATTTTATGTTACACTCAGTAAATGTGCTTACTTATCTCAGGTTTTGCTCAGTCTACTCCTCATAGAATAAGAAAAACAAAATTCATTATCATGGTTTAGTATAATTATGAAGAAAATCAATGTTCTATTGCTTAAAATCTCTCATTTTATATGATACAGAAAAAGACCCAGAAATGTCCCTATTATTGATGAATTAATTTCCAGTAAGCAGATAAATCTACATTCTGCTCTTGGCTTGAAGTTCTTTCAAACAGATTGCATTATCTTGGCAAATGTGCACAATGTCCAATATTTTCTTTGAGAGTAAGAGGGAGAAATGCCCATTTGCTCAGAAGGAAAGAAACCAATGAACCAGAAAAATCACAAAGTAAAACAGATAATAAATAAATAAATAAATAAATAAATAAGTTAATATTGTAATTTGTGGCTTTCTGGAAGTTGTTTTTATGCTTATGACAAGTGATAAGCCATGACTTTTAGATGCATTTTCTAAACGTAAATACAATCAGAGTCTAAAGGGTCTCATAACCTTATTTTCAGTTTTATACTAAAAAAATACAAATTTTAAACACATTTTCATCAAAATTCAATTTTTTTTTGTTGAAATAGTGTAAGTAAAAAAGATGAATGACATCTTGCATAGGATTTTCATTTTTCCTGGTACACTGCACTTCCTTTTCAGCATATCAACATGTAACTCAGGCAAACCTGATATTTTGAAAAAAATAGCTATTTTATCTATAATTATGCTATTACTTCAAACAGAGGCATTTCCACAGCAAACTATATAGATCAAGGTATGTCAAACATTTGGATGAATAAACAAAGAAAAATTATGTATAAGACTATAAAACTTCAAAAGAAGGGCAGGATTAAGAAAGGAAATAAAATGTCTGACAAATTTGGCTCCAAATCCTTGGTTTCTCTGAGGTGACTGAGACCTAAAAGAAAATATGGATTTCTGGAAGACAGAAAATAAAGTTTAGGCTATTCCCTCATATATCCATGGGTATTAACTTTTTGTTGGAGAAGCTCATAAAAGAGTAAAAAGTGTTTCTAAGCAATGATAAAAATGGTTTTTCTGGTACATTCCAGGCTTCTACACTGAAGCAGTCCTATCTCCTTATGACTGAAGGTTCTTAAGAGCTGTTTTTCCACTGCAAACCACAAATCAACAGAAGATGCTCCCCATGCATCCTGTCTTATCAGGATGAAGCCCTAGTGTGTGGAGACAGACCAATACTGTCAGCATGTCTGAATGCTTGTTGCTGTCAGTCTCGGGGAACAGCAGAAGAAGCACTGCTCAGAACTTCGGAGTTTGCGTGTCCTATGCTTGCTTACTGATTAGAAGGAACAAACTACAATGAACCTGATATGAACCAGGATTGTGTAGAATAAAATACTTCTTTCAGACTGTCAGCAAGCAATGGAACAAATGAGATTTATGGCAGAACTGGATATGTGATTTATAGTTTTGCTTGTTCTTCATTTAAAAGAGGAAATTAAAACCACACTTGCATATGATTCCATCTTTGATCACTAGAGAATAGTGCTGTGAATTAATTACTCTAAACTCTATTAGCCTCATTCACCCCAGGTGCAGCATGCACAGCGTCTTCCAACTACTTACCCCAAGAGGAAGGGGGTTTGTTCCTGCTTTTTTCTTCTCTCCTTTTATCTCCCCCCCACCTCTCTCACTCTCTTCCTCCCTCTCTCTCACCCTTCCTTCCATCCTTTCTTTTCTTTCTTTCTTTCTTTCTTTCTTTCTTTCTTTCTTTCTTTCTTTCTTTCTTTCTTTCTTTCTTTCTTTCTTTTCTTTAACAAACCACAGTCTCTCTAGGTAGATAGCTTCAACTTCAGATCTCTTACCTTAGCCTTCCTAGAATTAGGACTACAGGTCTGCCCCACCATACCTGCCATGGTGTTTTGGTTTGTTGTTTTTCCTTTCTTGAAGCCCTGAACACAGGTATGTAGGAACACCACTTAATGAACTTAGTGCATTACATGTATTTATATGTAAATGTATATATGTATATGTAACAGTAATAATCAAAGAAGAGGATAAGAAATTGTGAGGAAGCTGGAGGGCACACAAGAAGTTGGTGGGAGGCTAGAGAAATGGAAAGGGCACAAAGGCAATATTGATGCAGGAAAGCCTTAAAAATTAAAAAGAAATCTTTAGGAAATATATATGACATTTCACTAGGAATTCAGTTATTACTTAAGTAATTATTTCTCTCTGAAAGAACATCTTCAGATGACACAAATTAAATTGCTAATAGCTTCTTATCTGCTCAGAACTGAGCACTTTATTTTAAAACCATCTGTAAAGCTAGAATCAAATCATAAATTTATACAAAAAGATTGTCGGGTCTTTGGTTCTTATAGTCTGTATAGTGAAATGTGAAAATACTTATTTTTTGAAAAAAATGTTCTCTGTATTTAATTTCCATTTAAAGTAATAAAAAAAATAATCACTTAAACATTTTAAGACAGACTGGTATGGTTGAATATGCCTTTAATTCCTGCACCTGGGAGGCAGAGGCAGGCAAATGTCTATGAGATTGAGGCCAGCCTGGCCTATATAGCAAGTTCTAGGCTAGCTGGGACTACATGGAGATCCGTCTCAAAAAACAGTCACAAAAATTTCAAGACAATAACAGAACTTAGCAATGAATAATTTAGAGCACTCAAAAACTACATATCAACAAGTCCACTTAAAGGACGATAAACAGGGTTTGGAGAGAGGGCTCAGCAGTTAAGAGCACTGACTGCTCTGCAGAGGACCTAGGTACAATTCCCAGCACCCACATGGCATGGCAGCTACCAACCATCCATAACTCCAGTTCAGGAGATCTGACAACCCTCTTCTGGCCTCTGCAGGCTTTGGACAACATGGATACACTTACATACATGCAGGCAATACACTCATACACATAAAATAAAAAGAATAAATAAAATATATTTTAAAAAGGATAAACAAATTTTTCAATATAAATCACATAACATACATACTTAAAATTACATGAGTAATCATAAGACACTGACACTGAATAAAATATTTAACAAACTATTAATGGACTAAAATTTAATCATATAAGAAAAATAGTCTCCATCAAGTTGAAAAAATATATTTAAGAAATGTTGAAGTTCAAGTGCCTCATATGTTTGACTCTGTGATTTTAAAGTGATTTGGGGGGAGGACTGTCACAGAATGGGGACTTTGGTGATAAAACAACCCAGAACCCTTTAGTAGAAAAACTGCATCTTCAGATGATTTTCCAACTGGAACATCTGTACTGCAAAGTTTCTTTCATCCTCTATAGAAAGCTATATTGATAGGTAGAGAAAAAAAAACAGAAATAACTCTGGCAAGCACTTGAATAACAGCTACAAATTATAAAAATTAATTTTTTCAGGTTGTAAATGACAGAAATTTACATTATGATATAGGAAAAATGTATGATAACTTGTTCATTTGTTGCTTTGGTTTTTAAAAATTGTCCATGACCCATGGCACATATCTCCTAACACTCTTACAAAATCTTAAGTGGTGACGATGATAAAAATATCTTTTTGTAAAAACCATAATTATTTAGTTTTTATTCCTGGTTTCTAAAAAGCTCCCAGGTAAATAGAAACATCTTCTATTATTCATAGCAAGCTACTTTTGTGGAGAGCTTAATTTATGTGAATAAGTTAATTTTTTGGAAAATCCCCAAATAACCAGATCAGGGCTGATTGCAGAAGAAACTTAATCAGTGATTAGGGGATTTTTCAAGTTCCATAAAACTTAAAGGAAGAGGTTCTAGGTACACCAGAATGTTTCTGAATGCCAGGAATATGGTATGGGGACAGAAGGCCTTCTGAACCTCATCCATAAGCATCATCTGTGCAGTCACTTATGTCCCTCAAATACACCTTCGTTGTAAGCCTCTATGAGCCCATCACAGAAATGGTTAAAATCCAGAATGTGTTGTGGGAAACTCTGAGAAGTTGTGGGAAATACTCTGATGTGAAGACGCATCAAACAGAAGCTGTGGGTAACTCATCACTTCAAATTGGCATATGAAATGGAGGGTGGAAAGAAACATTGAGTTAAACTATAAGAAAGACCCTCAGATGGAGAATTAGTGCAATATTTTCATAGCTAGTGTGGAAAATGAAGTATTGAAATAGCTGTACATAAAAGACGTTTATTTTAAAAATGAAAAACTAAAAGTAAGCAGCTGTCATTGTTTTAAGCTAAGCTCCTGAACTATTTTGATCAAGAGGACATAAAAAGTTTTAAAAAAATCAAATAAAAGCAAGTTTTGAGATAGAAATATACCTGTCATGGTAAACTGTAGGTGCAAACAGATAGACTGAAACAGTGAGAATGTTTAAAGGCAACGGTAAGGACAACTACAAACATATTGTGAAGACTTAATAATTAGCCACAATAATTAATAACAAATGTAAGAGTCATTGGCTAATATCCTTACAGAAGTAGCTTTTTTGTTTCCAAAAGCAAGTTTATTATATATTTTTAATTGAATTTTTTGTGTTTTTCATACAGAACATCTCAAACAATCTTTAAACCCCATCCCCACTGACACCCTCCCATAGCCTCCCACCTCCACTGGAGCCCAGTCACTCTGTCATCCCAGTTAAGGCCCACTGTGTTGTCAGTGTCCCCAGTTGTTCCCCAGTGCACTCCATCCACCGAGGTCTAGTCAGCCTATCCAGGGTCCCTTATTTTAGGAAGATCCGTTCTTCTTCACCTAGCAGCAGTCAGTTGCCAATATTTCATCATATAAGATTCAGGTCTGCTGTTCATATTTCCAGCTGTGTTTTTGTCTGCATGAGTTTGCATGGGACTTGTGTATGCTGATACCATTGCTGTCGAATCATATAAGCAGGTTCTTGGACAGGACTCTTTACCAAACTTCACCCACCCAAGGCTCAGGGACCATCGTGGGAGAGGGGGTGGAAAGATTGTAAGAGACAGGGAGGAGGTGCATGACTATGTGGAAACAGAGTCCTAGAAGTTGCATTTTATTTTTAGATGGGTCTTCTATGTACAGTAGACTAGAGTCGAATTCACTAGGTAGCCTAGCTTACCCTTGACTAACTGCTCAGATTACAAACATGAATCACCATGTCCATCTTAGAAACAATTTTAGAAGCTACAGTGGCCTCTGTAAGAGTATGGCTCTGTAAATACAGTGATAGTTATCATGAGGTTACCATGAATAAGAACCTTTCTTTTACAATCTCTTAGCTTTATTTATTTTTCTTAGGATTGACCAATGGCTCCATTTTGATTCTGACAATTTTCCCCACGTCTCTCATAGAGAAGGCTAAAAATCAAAATGAAGTCATTCACATTAAAGTTTCACATTATCTAGCTGAAACTAGCTTTTTGACTGTCTGATAATAAGAAGCAAAAGAGCCAAATTCTCAAAACAAGATAAATTCAGTTGGAATGATAATAAAATTTCCTGTCTTTAACCTTGTATCTTAAGCATTACAAAATGTAACCTGTAGTTATCTGATATTAATGGATCTGTTATTTTTCTATTGTTCTGTCTACATTTTACAAGGAAAGAAACTTTGAAATGACCAATTTCTTCATTTCTCATTTGAGCTTTCTTCAGCCATTAACTATCAGTCTACAATCAATTTATTATTTGGACATCGTGGCACTTACTTTATTTAATGTAATGAAATACAGCTCAAAAATACAAATACAAGTAAAGCCAATTAAGATCTAACAAAATTATTATAACTTTGACCTTTAACAAAGAGAAATGATGGGGCTGGAAAATGCCTCAGTGGTTAAGAGCACTGGCTGCTCTTGCAGAGGAACCAGGTTCAGTTCCCAGCACCCATATGGCAGCTGACCACAATCTGTAACTCCAGTTTTAGGTGATCCTATGCCCTCTGTGCAGATATTGCACTTACAGCAAGCAAAACACTCAAACATAAAATATAATAAAATAAACAACAGAATAAAAACAGAGACATGACTTTTCTTTCAAAACTTAAAATAGCTTAAACAAATTCAGAAAATATATTGTTTCAAGTTATTCCAGATGTAGTTGGACTGAAGAACTTTACAGATCTTATTGGTAAGCCTTAAGAAAATTGTGCATCCCTCTTCTTAAAAGTTTCAATAAACACATAAGAATTTGATTCAAAGTGAATCAAAGACTTAAATGTAAAAACTGAAGCATTGTAAGGACTAGAGGATAATACAGAGGAAGCAATGCAAGATATAAGCACAGACAACTGTATAAAGAAGATTTTAATAGCTCAGGACATAATACCAAGAACTGACAAATGAGACTGCATCAAATTAAAATATTTTTACACAACGAAGGAAGCAATTACAAGAGTGAAAAGATACCCTATGGAATTTATGAAAATCTTTGCCAGCTATTCGTTGAGAATAGATTAATCTCCAGAGTATATAGTATTCAGAAATTAAACACCAAAGTAAGAAACCCAATAAATAAAAGAGAGAGATGAATTCAATAAAAAGTTTTCTAAATGAATAAGTAAATAAAGTAAAAATGGCATAAAAGGGAATAGAAAGTTCTGCAACCTTGGCCATCAGGGAAAGGCAAATCAAAACTCTTCTAAGATTCCATCTCACCCCACTCAGAATGGTTATCATAAATAAAGGGTGCAGGAAGAAAACAAGACCTTCATACTACTATTCCGAATGTAATCTAATGCATGGGTCAGTGTGATATCCCCCAGATCTCAAAGTAGAACTAGCACATATGGTCAGGTAGACCTCTGCTGAAGAAATCATGTAGCAGACAACAGAAATAGATACAACATGTTTATCATGGTGCTGTTCACAGTAGTGAAGCTCTGGAGTCAGCCTACATGACAGAATGAATAACTGTGCAAACAAATGTGGTTTATATACAAAATATCATATTATTTAGGCACAGAATACTACCATTCTGCAGGAAAACTGAAGGAACTGAAGATTATCGTGATAAGTTAAATAAGCCACTCTCACAAATGCTGCATATATTCTTTTACATTCAGATTTGCAAAAGAAGGGCAGATTTGTAAAAGAAGGATGGTAAAAAGGACACCATTTAGGACTAGGAAGGGGATTTACAGGAAGGTAGAGCAGAAAAAGAAAGGGTACTGGGATTATATCAGCTCAGAGCAATTCTTTGCATAGATAAAGAATTACATACAACTCATTTATTATATACAAATAATATACACCAATAAAAAGCTTCAGCACCAATAAGGACTATTAACATTGACCTAGTCCCATGTCCAGTTGACTGGAGTGGAATAAAATGACAAACCAACCTGAATCCCGTGTCTACCCCCTCTTAAAGCCCACAGCCTGTAATTATGGCACAGGTGGTCTCCAAGGAAAAGTTAGGATGCTGTCTTCAAAGAACATGGTGGCAAAGCTGATCAGGAAAAAAACAACAGATGTCCATTGACAGAAAATTAAGTGATTTTCCTGAAGTATGCTACTTTAAATTCACTGCCAGTTGAACTGCCCAAGAAATAGCCATGTTCTGCCAAAAAGGAAGATAAAGATCATCCATTTTTATTAAATGTTTACAAATTTGTGCCTTTAAAACTGCAGTTTGCTGTTACAGCTTGGTTGTTGTGTGTATGTATTTTTAGGATATATGGGCACTTGACAATATAAGAATTTATTTTATAGAATAGTACTATTCTAATAAAATTAATTTAAATATGTTTTGGTCATAAGTTTAGAATAATATATAATGAAATATAATTACACATAGATTTAGGAATATCTTGGTGGCTATTTGCATACCTTTCTCTTTTATCTCATTTCTATTTATTTAAATTTTTATATTTAAATTTTTATTATCTGTTGCTAATTTTTAAACTATGGTCTATGTTTAACATAGGAGTACAAGCATCTTATTGTTATTATAAAGTCTGTAGAGAAAGGAATTTTGATGGATGAATAACATTTTATCTTCAACAATCTTTATTTCTATATTTGAAACTTATTCTGGCTTCCATATATGATATAAACCATGCTTCCATAAATACCCTTTTGTCAAAATTTTGTTTTCTGAATTTCATTTTCTTAAAAATGGTCTAGAAATGAGATTTCAGAATAGACATTATGTGTATGCATGTGTATCTGTCTGTATGTGCTTGTGAGTGCAGGTGCTCACAGAGGCCAAAAGAGGGTGTCAGATCCCCTAGAACTGGAGTTACAGGACATTGTGAACCACACAGTGTGGTTTCTGGAAGCCAAATTCATATCTTCTGGAAGACCAGAAAGTATTCTTAATCACTGAGCCATCTCTCCAGTCCAGGAGGTTATAGCTTTGCCTTAACTGGACAAGGATTGTCTTTGTCTTTATTTTGTTTTTGTTTAATTTGCTGATTCTATGAAAAATATATATTCCAGCCAGGCATGGTTGCAAATGCCTTTAATCCCAGGCTTTGGAAGCAGAGGCATGTGGATCTTTATGATCAAGGCTAGCCTGGCCTAGTAGAGTTCCAGGCCAGCTGGGGTTACAGGGAGACCCTGTCTTTAAAAGGCATGTATCTCTATCTTTATCTCTATCTCTATCTCTATCTCTATCTCTATCTCTATTTCTATCTCTATCTCTATCTCTATCTCATCTCTATCTCTCTGTATCTCTTTCTCTCTCTCTCTCTCTATCTCTATCTCTATCTATCTCCATCTCTATCATCTCTGTCTCTATCACCTCTATATAATTTCTATCTCTATCATCTCTATCTCTTTCTTTCTATACTTATCTATATATATATGTATATTTCAATGAACAACTCTAAGAAATATTGGAATTTGAATTTATTTGACAACCATTTTGGAACATCTATTAGTTACCAGAGATAGCACTGCAGAGATATCTAATCTAGCCTTAAAGAGAAAGATATATAAAATGCTATGCAGCCTGGGAACTAAGAGAAGTGTAAATGGAGGATGTGTGAAGGAAAGAGCACGTCTCACACAGAAGAAATAGAGAAAATCTGTAGTAGGCTTGAAAAATCACATGAGACTGGGGGACATGGGAGGTCAGATTTCAAAAGGATCACCTGCCTGCACTGAGGGGAATCAGGAAGGGATTCCACAAAGCCAGATGGTGAGACCCCAGCACTCCACAGGATCACATTACACAACATTTGTTTTTTGTGTTCAGTTTGTTGAAGCCCTCTGTGATATTATCCTATGGCACAAAGCAGAGGCTAGAAAGGAAGGAGGCTGTAGGACTTTTAGTTCAATGTCTGATTTGCTCTCATGAACGGAGACATATTCTCCCATCACAGAAAGGAAGATCCCCCCGGAATTTCCTTTGGCACAAGGATATTAAAGACTGGTCTTTAGGCCAACATAGCTTAAGGATCATATTCATACCTCTCAGAGAGAGCCTAAGAATTGGATAAACATAATAGGCCCCCCTGTACCCTTTGTCCCCTTCAGATTTCAGATTGCAAAGTGACCCACTTGACCCATGGAAAAAAAAATATTAGCAAATAATTTCCACATGAAAAAATGGATGTGTACTGGCTTTACTTTGTAGTTCATTTACAATTCAGTCATAGCTTCCTGTGGGATTTGAATTGTTCTGGTCCTAAATTGGGATGGAAACTATGAAAGTTGCCATCAAATATCACACGCACACACACACAAACTCACACACACAACTTAAATCAACATAGCTTTCATGTCTGTTGTTGCCAAAAAAATAACAGATAATGGTTTAAATTTTTAGGAAGTCATAAAAGAAAAGTAGTGGTTGAGGGGCTAGGGAATGACTAAGTGTGCCAAGGAATGGGGTCCTTTTTCTGTCTTTTTCTACAAGTCATTAGAGACATCAATTGAACCACTTTCTTGTAATAATCTCCTATCCGTAAAATAAGGATAATTACTGTTGCCCCTTCCTTTGCCCTTTGATAAACCCCCAGGGCTAGTTCAAGATGCTCATGACGATTAATGAGCCAAATGTTTGTTGAGGGTTTTAATCTCACTACAAGAAGGAAACAACAAATATAACTCATTGCTCTCAGAGCTGGAAAGCATATACCAAAAGATAGTAACCTGAGCCTTGAAAGTCCCAGGTCTGATTCTCCTGTGAGTGATGGGAGGCCCCTTATGTCCATCAGTACCAGTCCAATCCATAGATAGTCATTTCACTTCCTAATTTTCCCTCACTGGGTCTATCTAGTACAGTACTTCATCTAACTGGTCAGATTTTGAAATATTCATTGTTTCCTTAAAATTTTTGACTGAGTAGACAATTGTCCTAGAATGAATTATGAACCTCAAGTCCATATCCTAATCCTCAAAGTTATGAATATGTACCCTTATAAAGGTGACTTTATGAATATGAACAAGCTAAGGATATTAAGATGAGCTCACCTAGGATGATGTGGTGCTCTCAATAAAATTCCAAGTGTCTTTCTTAGAAGAAGGCAGTTAGCAGTGTGAGATGCAATGATGGAAGCAAAAAGATGGATTGGGGCAAGGAAAATAGTTGGAACAGGGGATGCAAGCAGACTCTGAAAGCTGGAAAATACAAGGTATCAGATGCTTTGATCCCTAACCTCCAGAACTCCAAGACACGATTGCTATTTTATGCCACTAAGTTTATAGGAATATTATAGCACTTACATGGAACTAATACTCTAGATGTGGTATATTGGGTTGAATAGTGACCTTCAAAAGGATGTGTCCCTATCCAAACACCTAAAATCTTTGAAAGTGATTTATCTGGTAAAGGCACCTTTGTAAGTAGATATAAAGATCAGGAGATAAGATCATACTGAATTGCTCAGGTGGATGTTAAGTGCAACGACTCATCTACACAAGACATAGATGGGAAAACAGGGAAAGGGAAGTCTATCTGAAGATGGTGGCAGTGATTGGAGTTATACCAATAAACCAAGGAATGTCTGAGCAACCGGATACAGAAAGAGTTGAGGATGGGTCCTTCTTTAGAGCTTTCTTGGGGTGTGTAGCCTTTTCCACACTTACACTTTGAGTCCTAGCATATAGAACGGTGAGAGAGAAATTTCTTTGATTATAAACACATAAGCATATACTCAGACACAAAACATATATGTGCTCTTTATCTTTTGGTCTCATATGTCTGTCTGTGTGTGTACATGTATGTCTGATCATTAAAGCAGACAGATCTACAACTCTAGCATTAAATCTATAAGAGAAAAAAATGGAATCATCTTTGCTCCTTCTGTTTTTGAAGAGACTTGGCCATGAATTGACAAATAGCTAGTACTTTTTGCAAACCTGAATAAAATAAGAATAATTTTAATAAAGAACTTTGGTAAATGGCTGTTGGTTAGGTAACTAGGACTGTCAAACATAACTTTTTAGACAATACTATTTTGAAAGTACTTGCTACTTATTAAATGAGGCCTAAGAACATTTATCCTCCCTGAATCTCAGTCTTTCATCTATAAAACAGGAAAGAAAAACAGGTCTTGACTAACCAGACAGTAAAGGCTAAGTTAAAATAAGAAAATTGATGAGAAAAATTGTTACAAATCATAAAATACTCAAAAACTAGATTTAATTTTTTATGATTATGGAATTTAAATGAATTATCAATGGAAAAATTCAACTGGAGAAATGATGCTTTTATTTCAATAATGGTTTCCAAAATTCTATGCCAAATGTATGATTAGATATTCACCGCATCCTGTAAGCTGCTTTTCTATTATCCTAGTGAAGGAGTGAAGAAGGCTGGGAATAGGGTGAGGTGGTGGCATAGTACTGTGCACAGTAATGTTGGGCTTTCCCCACACCCAGGGCATGGATGCAGTTCCTAGTCCTCAGCATCCTTCACAGTGATGGGTGCCATGTTTCTGAGCACAATAGTGGATGCTACTCACAATCCTGACTTTTGTGATCCACTGCATCAGTCTTCGTACACTCCCTTCCACCATTCATATATTGCACAGAAAGAACTAAAGGTTCAGAGCCACAGGCTAAAATTCTCAGGTTCCACAAGATAAAACCAAAGGCTATGTGACCTACATTGACTATGAAGAGACCAACAAATTCTGAGTGAAAACACATTAAGCACTTACAAGTTTGAATTAGCTGTTGGCTTTACCTAACAAAGCATACAAAGTGGTATACCCATTACAGGGCAGTGAGATTGCCCAGGACACAGAGGGGGCCAATATACGACCTGAGAATTTAAAAGCATAAGAAATAGAACTCACTAAAAATGCATTTTATCATCACAGTACCTAGAACAATCTGATAGTGTCAATAGTAAAATCTTCTTTTCCATGTAAATGAAATGTGCGTGCATGTGATAGGGAGGAAAAATGGAAGCAGTGTCTGGAGTTTATGTTACAAGTTATAAAGAAAAAACGAAAGAAATAAGTAAACAATGCTGGGTCTGTGAACAGAAGATATCTCTAGGTTTCCATTCCCACACTTAAGACATTTTCTGATTCTTCTAACGGGGCAGAGAATGTCACTTAATTCACTGAATTTTTCTGAAAATCAACTGAAGTAAAACATATAAAGATTAATCATGTTTCACATATATCATGTGAATGAATGTTGTTATTATGTATACTGTATTTAAAAATATGTTTGTACGCCCAGATACAACTATGCTCTTTCGATCATGTGTATAATCATTTTGACTTTATACAAAAAATTCTTTTCCATTATAAATGTATAAATACCAAGAACCAGGCAAGGAAAACTGAAATTGTTATAGACAATTATTGGCTTTGTGAAGTGCCATAGCATTTGGGGGACAATCCCTTTTTAAACATTTGTACCCAAGAAAAAAAGAATTGAAAATCCAAAATGATTCTGTTACTTCCCCCAGTTAGGTTTTTGTTACCTTTCTTCTTTCTAATCCATTCTGCAGAGGATATTTATCAAGCATCTGCTGTGGCAGCCCCTGGCATTCTGATAATCAAGGCACTACCCTTGCTGTTCCAGGGTCTGGAGTCCACAGAGATACCCATCAGTACAAAGAAGCATTTATAATAAAAGTAGACAGGTGCTTGCATAGCACAACCATAGAGTTTATAGGGCAATATATATTTATTTACTTTAACTTGCTAATTCAAAATTGTGTTGCAAACTTTTGATTTTTACAAACATAATTGTTAAGAAAATCCAATCACTGTTGCATTTTCAAAAATGTTGGAGACAATTTATTATTAGCTATGCAAGGATATACTTTCAGGATCGAGTAAGATTCCTAAATCGATATTTGGGGTTTCATCTTTAAAAAGAAAATATGACAGCCTTTTTTTCTTGTTCTCTTTTCTGCTTCAGTACAAAATGCTGAAGACTAATTCAAAGCCAAGCTTTGACCTTCACAGTAGAAAGGGGATTCCCTAGGACACATAGGGCGTACGGGCAACCTCCAAGAGGACACACTCAGATGAAGCCATGTGACTATTGATCCTGGACTTCTGGCCATGGGGCACACGAATATGCCCCAGTAAGTTACTATGTGAATTCTATGGCTGATTCATAAAAGAAAACATGGACAAATAGCTAGGAGGAGAATGGGAAGCCTAGGCTGGCCATTCAGGCAGGAAGGCATGAAACAGTCCAGCTGTTCACTGGTTAGGGGTAAAGTACATAAGATGTTAGAGACATAAAGTCCTAGTAGAAAAAAGTGACAGAACATAGCAATTATGAACCCTCTTTTGAATTTTCTTTTCAAGGAGCTGTTTGTTGACACCCAAGATAAACAATCACCTTGTGTTATTTGGGAACAACACTTTTATATTAATTACATTTCAATATCTCACATTGTCTTACACTAAAACAGCATAGGATGTCAATATAGTCTAAGTATTTTCAATATTAGCTTATGAGATAGGCTTTTCTAACACATTTACGGAGAAGACAAACAATTTTATGAATAAATTTAAAATCACCTTTGTAATGAGACTCATACTTGGAAAGCAAACACATAAACTTTTAAAATTAAGCATTATCAAGTGTTAGCAAGACTGTCTCCCTTTTTATGCAAGAGGTCTGTTGACACCACTTAAACATGGTCAGGATTATCAGGTTGTACTCATTGGTCCAGATCAATGTTTGGTCTCTTCTAACCGAACACCATCCTGAATTGAAGTTCTTGCTGTGTGTTTCTCAGCAACAGAAATTACAAAAGAGTTCAAATATCTGTGCAAAAGACCAAAGATTGTTGAAACAGAAACAAAAGGAGCCCAAACTCAGAGAAGTGGAGACCATGAAAACCTGGTGTGTACGAAGGAGACGAAGTCAGGCTCTGAAACAGGAATATTTTTAATGAAGGTAACCAGACTCAAACATGCAAGCTCCATCTGTATGGGTATATGGAATTGAATGACTATATGACATCCATGTATCATAAGTGAGTATTGTTATTATAGGTGTGTACTACAATACCCAGCTTTATCTTCATTAATCCCTTCGTTTAATTTCTCTTTGGAAGATTCTAATACTCAAATCCAAAGTAAAAAGTACCTGAAAATTCTTTGGAATACCATTTTCTGATTTGCCACCTGATACCAAGAAAAATTCTGTCTTTTCAGTTGCCATCACTATGCAAACCATTAATGTTTCAAATGACTTGAAGACATACCAATCTACACAGAGATGATTATAGTAGCTGTATTCGTAACTGTCGAAGTTTGGAAGTTCCCAGTGACTGGATATATAAACAGGTGCCAAAGGACAACCTTCAGGACATTTAAAGAAACAGAATTATGATTGTCTTTAAGTATGAACATCAATCAGAAAATGGTTGTACGAATCCAAATGTATGCCATTTTGGGAAAGGCAAACCATGAAGACAGTTAAAGTCTAGGTAGTTCCCAGACATTAATGGGAAGGAAGTAATTAAAACACAGTATACAAAGGATGTTTAGAGCAGGGAAACTACTCTACATATCATAACAATGATGGGTTATACTGTCATTCTTTCCTCAAGATCCATAGAATATGCAATAACAAGAGTAAATCTTAACTATGTAGTGTGAGTAATAGTGACACATAAAACCAGACTCATCCTTTGTAATAAATGTTCCGTTCCAGAATGGGATACTGATGAAAGATATTATATATATGTAGTGGCAGGAAGTACATAGGAAATGTATCCCTTCCACCCAAAGGTCTGCTGTCACTTTTTGTAAACTTCATTAAAACAAATACTTGGTAACTAATCTGAAGGGTAATACTGCTTCTATTATATATTTAGACATTAGCACCTCATCAAATATAAGATTTACAAATTTGAAAGTTTCTTCCTTTGCCTTATACAAGTTACTGGTTTGTGTACTACAATGAACTATTGCACTGTTGCAACTGTAACAGTGTTCTGGAGTTAACCAGCTACTTCCTTATTGAATTATAGGCCAGGTTCAAGAGAGGGACTACATATAGGGTACTGTGAACATGGCCAAAACCTGATGGCTGGGATAACAGGCACTAGGGAACAATGTACTCCTTACGCTTTGCTAAATTGACCCGTAACCAAACCGCCTCCTAAACATCTATGTCTAGACCAATACACTAGTGCTGCTCTCAATCTGAGTCTAAGAAAATCCTTTTTGTAGAGTCTGAAAGTTAATGAACCTCAAAGTGTGGAGAATACAATTGTTGAGTGCTCAGTCATAAAAGGGATGTCTATGCCACCTCATGGAAAGCCCAGGGGATGCCATGTAAGAGGTAGAATATGGAGATCAGTGCAAGAAAATGTTGTGTTTGCCCTGTCACAGTCAAGGACTTAAAGCCACTGTGACTATCTGAACCAGACCTGCAAAAAACCCAAGGAAAAGGACACAGAGGTCAGAGGACCGTTGCAAGAGTCATCAAGAGGGAGAGAAGGGGACAAAAGGGTAATGGGGTGAATAAGTCACAACATGCTACATTCTCTATGGATATGATTGTCGGAGTTGAGTGAATACGTTATTCCTTTGACATGGTCACACTTGTCCATTTTTCTTTGTGCTGACTGTGTTTTTAGGATCATCTCTGAGAGATCGTTGCCAGAAAAGTCTAGAAAAATCTCTTTGTTTGCTTTAGAGAGTTTTATAATTTCAGATCATGTGCTTAAACCTTAACAACTTAAAGTTAATTTTTTATTGGGTGTAAAATAGGGTTCAATTTTCTTCTTTTGGGTCTTACTATCATTTTCTTCAACACCATTTATTAAAGAGACTGTTGTTCCTCCATTGTATATTCCTGGTACCATTGCCAAAGCTTGGATGATTGAATGTGTAGCTATTACATTGGTCCATATGCCTATTTTAGAACAACATCATATAACTTATAGTTAATATTACCCCTTAAATGATTTTGGAATAAGTGTGTTTCCAATTTTATTCTTGCTCAAGAATGTTTTCGCTCTTTTGGGTCCCTTGTAGCTCTATGCGTATTTTAAGAGATTATCTCAGAATTTTAGAGGTTCCAGGACACAATACTGACATCATGGCAGCTCAGGTATAGGTTCTCCTGGTGACATCACATTTTAGTACATAGCAGCAATAGATTTGTAGGGGGAAGAGTTGTCTTAACTATATTTTCAGATACTTGGGGATTATAGTTGTCAATGATTTTTGTGTGTTGATTTTGTGTCTTACAAGCTCACTGAATTTGTTTATTTATTGTAAGGTTTTTTTTTTTTAATTTTAGCAGAGTCTTTAATGTATCCTGAATATGTGATCATATGATATGAAGAGAGACAGTCTATTTCTTTCTTTTTGATTGAAATGTCTTTTATTTCTTTTTTCTTACTTAGTTCTGTTTCATTCAATCCCACAGCTCAATGGAAATGCTATAATTGTAAAAGCAGCGATAATGATAATAACCATAAGATGATAAATAGCAAAAAACTTAGAGGCATTTTTTTCAAGTGAAGGAACGCAAATGACAGATGTGAAAATACGATTAAAATTGTTGTCACTGAGGAAATGCAAATCAAACCCAGAAGGATATATTTGAGGATGACTATTGCCAAAATCAAAACCAAAATGTAAGGAAAAGAACTGATGACTTGTAGAGAAATTGAAACCCTTGAACATGATTGGTAGGAATGTAAATGGCACAGTTGCTATGAAAGAAACTGTGGAAACTCCTCAAAAAAAATAGGACTACTCTTTGATCCAGAAATACAATTTGAAATATGTATATTTGAAATATACATATTCCAAATATATATAATATAATATATGTAATATAATAAATATGTATATTTCAAATACATATATATCCAAGAGCATTATAATGAGGATCTTGACTAACTTGACTAACAATGTACATGATGTTAATCACAGCATTATTTATGATGTTTAAGAGGCAGAAACAACCCAATGTCCATCAACAGAAGAATGGCTAAAGAAAGTAAAGTACTCAGATACAATGGAATACCACTCAGCCAAACCTCAGAAGAAAAATCCTACCAGTTACAAAAGCAAGAGTGAATCTGGAGGACACCAAGATAAACTAAGTCAATTCGTCACCAAAGGATGAATAGTGCATGATTTTGCTACATGAGTTATGTGGGGCAGTCAAAAAATAGAAGCAGACAGTTGGAATGTCATTTCTATAAGATAATGAGGAACAGGTTGAGCTATGGTTCAGTGAATATAAACCTACAGTTGTACATTATGACTAAGTCCTAGAGATCTACTGAACTACAGATCACCTGAGATTAAAAATAATGGATTATACTGCTAAATATTTGTCAAAATGTTATATTTCATTTGTGTTCTTACCATAAGTGTCCAGAGGAGAGAAGACAAAGAGATAGAGAGACAGTGAGAGGAGCAAAGAAAATTTCAGATTCCACAACTATGTTAATTACCTTTGTCGTGATATAATAACAACTCTTACATAAATATGTCCATATTCGTCAAATTACATACATTAATTATGTGCACATTTTTGTAACTAAATATATTCCCATACAGTTGGAAAAGTTTCATGACTGTCATATGATTCAGTAATTATACTCATTGGAAATAATCCAAGAGAAATAAAAACTTATGGCCTGGGACTAGAGAGATGGCTCAGCAGTTATGAGCATTTCCTGTTCCTTCAGAGGACCCTAGTTTGATTCCCAGCATCTAAATCAGGTGGCCCACAACAAACTCTTAAGTTCAGCTCTGGGGGACCCATGCCCTTTCTTGGCTTCTGTGGACATTCCTATGCATAGACGTTCACACAGATATATATGCATGTACTTGAGTAAAAAGAGAAATAAATCATCAAAAAATCTGACATCACAAAATGTGAACATAAATATTCACAGAAACTTTTTGTAACAAATAAAATATTGCCACTATCAGAATGTCCTTAAGTGGGTGAATAGTCTCTGCCCTATCTATGGTACAGAATTATACTCATCAGTAAAAATACACCCGTAAACAAGACAAAGTAAAAACACCAGCTCTGCTCCTTGCTCTGACTATATAGTATCTAAGGCATAGCCACAAGTACTGACATGTTATCTGAGTAGTATACATATGGCGAATGAATAGACATAACATGTGCCCTTACTTTATTCATGAACACTGCTATCTTGGAGGAGAATCTCTTTCCCAATTCTCTTGTAGATTTCTGAATTAATGGGCGTCATATGCAAGTTCAACCATGGCTCAGATTAAAAGGAGAATGTGCCTTTCCTTAAGCAAGTACTATCTACCAACTAGTGTAAGGCCTGGCACTAATCTAATAGGAAAAGTGTGAGGGGGAACTTTAATGAACACAATAACAAGCACCAAAGATGTGAAAGAGCAACTCTGTATATGCAACCTTGACTCAAGATGGGGGAATGCTTCTAGTCAAAAGTCACTTGCTTTCCTAACAGATAAACTTCCAAATCTTTAGAGACCTGAAAACAACGGAGTTTATTCTGCTCCCTCATCACAGTATCAAGAGATTATTGCAGTTGATTAAACCATCGACATGGTTACTCAAGGATGCAGACTTCAGTGGGTGACTTCAGTTCCCTATAGGCATCATTCTGAGGTCTCTCCTTTCAGTCAGGGTGGCAAAAGAGGTTCTTGTGTGTATGGACCATGTTATTGCTACTCATGTTCTATTGTTTGAGATTTAGCCATTGAACATATTTTTTTGCAAGGGACGGTGGGAATAGATCGGCTTTGTGACCAAGAACAAAATGCAATGCATTTTCCACACAGCTAGTTGGTCTCTATCACTGAAGGAAATCATGAACATGAGAAGCCTCACCTAAGTGAAGCACGTTCTAGACTGCACAGAGATGTGAGGACTTGCAGTAGACCTGGAAGAGATGGCCTCAGATGACATCACTAGGAAAAATACTCCGCAAGGGCCAGACATTAGCATCTTGACCATCTAACAATAAACTATTGAAATACAGAATATGATGAAGCACTGTAACCAGGCAGAGGAAACTGTTGCTGGTGTATGATCACATCAGTAGGAAGCTATAGGAGAAAGTGGCACATTTTAGAATTCCCAAGGAGATAAACACAGAGCTGAAAACACACACACACAGAGAGAGAGAGAGAGAGAGAGAGAGAGAGAGAGAGAGAAGAGAAGAGAGAGAGAGAAAGAGAAAGAGAGAGAAAGAGAATCTGAGGAACTAGAGAGAGTAGACTGGGCAGATATAATCTGAGGTGGAGAACTTGGACTTCCAAAAACATCTTTCTCAGATGAACCATATAAAAATATTTCCATACACAGATTAAACATGAACACTGATAACTCATTAGATATTAGCCTATTCTCCATAAGATTTACCTTTAGTAACCTTCAACACAACTCACCTTCTTACCCCCAGGAATTGCTATCAGCATGATTAGAGATAAAATAGAAACCGGGGCCCTTGTTTCCAACTAGCTTGGAGTGGTTTCACAGGACAATTCTCCCATCTGTTTAAGCTTGAGGTGTTTTGTAGAATCTTGAGATCTAACGGACCCCAAGCCCCACACTTCTCACTTGTTTGTCCTTTTTTGATTCAGGACTTATCAGTTCATAACTAGATTACTTTGTGCAATATTATGCTGTCTATGCTAGACAATTCTTTTGTTTCTAGGCTGCAGTTAGGTTCTAGGTATTTCCCTGGCTGCAGATGTTCTATTCTGTGCAATCTATCTGGTCTGAAAATTATCTGTTCTCGTATTTAAATTTGAAAAAGGAAATAATTAGACTATTAGATTGAATTTGTGGCTTGCTCCTGAAGAAGGCAGCTACACCCCCAAATTCCTCCATGATATTAATTTTAAGTACTGGCAGATATAAACCACACTTCTTGGCACAAAACTTTTACTCCATTGATCATGTTTTCCTGCACCTCTCTTCTTTGGAAAACACATCCTGACTCCTTTGGCAACTCTGATAATGACTTCCCCAAATTGCAACCTTCTTATATTCCTATCATTCTAGCTTCAGTGACTGGTCTAGAGAGGGGCACGTGACTCCTGGCACTTTAAGAAACTACTCTGTAATTTTTCCAGGTGGAAAAGTAGGGCATAAAGTCCTTTCCTCTTATGGTTAAAGTGACAGATGCATGATGCCAGGGGTATTCATGATCTGTAATATGTACTGCTAGACAAGAGCCTGTCTTGGAAAAAAATCTAAATAGATAAAAGGAGAAAATAGCATGTACCTCTATGCATGATGGATATTCTTGCCTTGAGAGTTTGTTCAGTGAACTGATCATTTAAACTTTCTATTTCTACTTTTAAAATTTCAGTTCAGGTTAGGGAGATGATTCAGCGGATAAAGACTCCTGCTGCCAAGCTGGTGACCTAAGTTGGGTTGCTGGGACCCACATGGCGGGAAGAAAAAACAAACTCTCACGATTTGTCCTATGATTCTGTATACACTCAATCATGCCCACACCTACATCCCAACTGCATAAATATGCAAAGAAATGTAATAATACAAAATTTCAGTTAACTAATTAACACTGTGTGTCTATTTGCCCAAGCCAATTTAAATTTAATTTTGATTAAATTGATATCAGTAATGGGTCCTGATGCAGATTTCTGGAGAAATTTAAGAACGATTGTGATACAGGACATGTGTAGTTTTATTACTGTTGACTCAAAATGGGGTTTTAGGAAATTCCAAAACCCGGTCTTATTCAGGAAATAACTCAGGAAAGTTATTGACAGCAAGAGATTTTGGTTTCTCTTTCTCAAAATTAGAAAAAAATATCTATGTGGATATTTTTAGACTCATTCTAAAATAATGCAGGAGTTATCAAAAAATTTAAAATCTTGCTAATATATTCTTTGTCACTAATAGATATGTATCCATGGAAATTATTTAAGTGGAAGAACATGAAATTTTTTTAACTTACAGAGCGTAAGAAGCACATGTTCGATTTTTAGAAAGAATTATCTTTTTGACATCTACTTTTCTTAGTGGTATCTGAGCTCCAATTTAAAGTAGAATGAGAGGGATTTGAGCAAGTTCCCAAAAATGATTAGGCTCAAATTTACTGAATTACATTAATAGCCCAAAGATCACACATTTGAAGCGTGATCAACTTTATCCACTAATATGTAAATGCAAATCAAATTTACTTTGGGAGAGGAGAAGCCCTGCATCTCTGATGGACAGTTGCCTGTGAGCTCAGCACAGAGAACAGGAGAGTACCCTGAAATATGTCTCATCTCCCAAGGACCCAGGATACAACAGAGAACAGCAATTCCAGTACAAACATGACTTGGTTCTTTAACATAAAGCAGATCTGCTTAGGTTAGGCCTTTTGAGAATGCCCCACTTCCTAAAATGCTTCTGAGACCCAAACATCAAACACCAGTGAAATCTAAGAAGAAACTACAGAATTGACATAATTTTCAAATCCTCCTTACTGTGACTCAAAAGAAACAGAACAGAACTGTGAATATTTGAAAGCACTTCTCTAGTGTGTTTCATACACAACTCCCTTGGAAAGATGGATGAGTGCTTGCATTACTGTGAGCACTTTTAGTAACTTTGAGTTACATGTAAATTCTAAGAAAATCAGTTAAAATATGCAACATTCTCGAATATTTAGCACAGGCTAATATACAAACATATGTATATAATTCTCTTATTATGCCTCTCATTTTATATCTCATTGGGAAATTGTGTTCTCTAAATGTGATTGAGTGAAAATATATATATTTATAGAGTATATATGTATGTGTGTCTATATATGTACAAACATAAATATATGTACTCATACTGTATATGTACATATATGCTTACTTTTAAATATTGCAGAAAATGATAAATTCTTTGTTTTTAAGTTATGAGTTTTCAAAGGCAGTGTGGGGGCTGGAGAGGCAGCTCAGAACTTAAGAGCATGTATTGCTCTTACAGAGGACCCGAGTTCAGGTCCCAGCTCTCACATCAGATAACTCACAGCCAGCATGTATCTCCAGCACCTGGTGGATGAGATGCAGCTGGCCTTGGTGGGTACCCGCACTCACATGCATGTACCCACACGCAAACACATTATTAAAAATAATAGAAATATACCTTTTTAAACAAAAAGGCAGTTTAATAAAGTTCTAAATAATACTTGAATCTCAGGGTAAAGCTTTTATAGTATTAGTGAACCCAGAAAATAAGGGTCTCAAGCAGTCTTTATGGATATAGGGTAAATATTATTCAAACTTTTCACGAAATGCAGACGGAAACTAGAATTTAAAGAAAATAGAGTAAAGAGAAAATGACAAAATAATGATTTAATTTCAGTACTTAAATATCAGGTCTTGACATTACCTAATTTAATTTTCAAAGTTTGCTTTTCCACGCCAAGATGTCAACAACAGTCTGGAAACTTTAAAAGCCCTTTTAAAGTTTCTGATCTTTACCATCCTCAATTCCTCCTCTTTAGCCCCTTTGCTGCTGCTGAAAAGGACGGGTGTCCACTCTTCTTCCACCTGTCAGGGCACACAGATAGGTTTGAAATCAGTCCCAGGCCTAACCTGAATTGTATGAACCTGACCTAGTTCCTCATTTATAAAAGACTTGCAGGAACACCTGCATTGCAATCTTGTTGGAATACTTCCAAATAAAAACATCCTTTAGTTGATCAAGATTTTTAATTCCTTAATAAGGTAGTCATTGGGAATAACCTCTGACCCCTAAGCATGATATCTCCTGAAGTTTGAGAAACAGCTGCCATATAGAAAGTGTCACTGCTACATTTGAGTAATAGAGCATATGTCCCCTAGACCATAGTAACCCTATACTTTCACATTGCCCTTTGACACCTTTTTGTTATTTTGTTGGCAAACACAATTCATATTCATCATTGTTCATAATTATTTTATGCTCTGGTCTCTCCTGATAACATGTACATCAAGAATCCTAAGTTTCTATAGTTCTTTGAACATATATAGTTTAACCATGAACCTTTTGCCTAGCATATTTTCTTAGTCTACAGTATCCCCACATATAAGATAAACATTTAATATTTTGTAGTCTAAGCCAGGAGTTTCTGCATATTAGATAAGTGCTATTACATGGAGCCACATACTCAATTTTTAAATTATAACATTTATTTATCTACTTATTTAATATTTATTTGTTGTGAACTCATACATATGCATGCCACAGCACACAGGTGGATGTTAGAGGGCAACTTTTAGGAATTGGTTCTCTTCTCACATCATGTGGGTCCTGGGCATCAAACTCAGTCATCAGGACTGGCAGTAAATTAACACAAGGATCTCCTAGAATACTGTCATTCTGTGATTTTAACTGTTTATGACCACACTATTTGGAATGGAAATATATATCAGATACCGTATATTTTCTGTGTCTCACCACATAAGGCATGTACTCTGCAATCTGCTTCTGTTCACAGCTTAGTGCTGATACAGTGTATACTCACCTGCCACAGTTAAGGGAGCTCCAAGAGCTTCTGCATTTCAATGATCCCTCCTTCTTTTTGCTATTGTTTTAGAATTAAGCTTACCAGTTCTTTTGCAAGATTCTATAACTTCTGAAGCTTGTGTGTCTGTGGCATCTGTATGGATTGGTTTCAGAACCTCTGGAAATTTTTATTGGCATATCTACATCCCACTCTAATGAGCAAGGAAAAGGCCAGGTGGATTCACCAAAGAAACTTTGATCTGTGAATATTTGAGGTAAAGTATCTCATTGCAAAAGTGAGCCTTTCATTTCTTTTACAATTTGCCACCTACCTTGTTAGAAAGGGTGAGGCGGCTGGTTGATAATCATAGATTTCCTTAAGTATATAACTTCTGAAATCCTGCAACTTCAGTGGGGCATACTGAGCAGAAGATGGCAAGATATTCTTGCATCAGAATACATTTTCTTGATTCTCTCTGCAGCTCTGTTTCCAATAGCTAAGGATGGCACCAACCTAGGTTTCCAACTAGTACAGAGCAACCGATAAAGAAAATGTGAGGCATAACACAATGGGATTTTTTTCAGTGATAAAGAACAAAGCTGTATCATTATGGGAGGAAAATTGATGCAACTAGAGACAACCATATTAAGTGAATTAAGTCAGTATCAAAAGAACAAATATTTTTCTCTCCGCTTTTTTCTAGGCTTCACATAGATACATAAAGTCATATATATATACGAGAGACTTGGAAGTAGACATCAAGTTGTCCAGGGGAATGGAGGGGACTAACAGGTAAGGGGTAGGCAGGAAAGGGAGTGCTGTAGTTATGGTTGTAAATATGCTCAGTGTATATAATATGTACTTCTATGATAATTTAAAAAATAAATTAAAACCTTAAAATTTTCTTGACGACTCCTTACTGTCCTGATAGGAACCTGTTACTCCTTCAGATGTAAAAGGTCAAAATATTTCCATTGCTTTAAGTTTCCTTCTTATCTACTCTCTTTAGTCCTTTGCTCCCTTTGAAAAACTTATTTTGTTATTCCTAACCTGAACATTCAGTGTCTTCCCTACGGATCAGCAGAGAATCTTCCTAGGATTTGCCATGCTCCATTTTATGACTGCGCCTGTGATGGTTATTGTATGCCTCTTCTTACCTGTCCCATTAAGAAGTCATTCTTCAGTCTCATCTGTAGCATCCTTGTGTTGTAGGAGACATCAAGGCAGAGAGTGAGATGAAAATTACCATGTAAAATAAACCAGACTGGAAACTCTTCTCCCCAAGGTGGATAATGCGCAGAACATGTGCAGAAAAATTGTGCTCTATAAAAATGACCTACGAAGGTCTCAATCAGTTGGTGACAGAACCATTGAGCTTTTTAACCTTATCCCAGCTGTGGTCCACAACCTCCACTTTAGAAGTGTACTATTTTAAAATAAACTCTGCCTATACAACTACCACAAGCTACTGTGAAATTTCTTGTTCTGGGACACAAGAATCTGCAATTTCCAGAAGGTTCCACAGAACTCCAATACTTACATATAGCACCAGCAGTTTAGGGCTCTGTTTATTTCTTCAACACAGGTAATATGGGTCATAGATTAGAGCTATGCAATCTTTAAATACCAGGAGAAAAAAATATGAGCAACTAATAGACTTACATACTGATAAGTGTATTAAAAATGTAAAATGATAATCTTGTGAAAGTGAGGGTATTATTGTAGAATGGTAAAGGAAAGTCATAGGAAAAGATCATTAAGAATTGATTCTGGAAGAGCAATCTAGTGGACATCTACCTTAATAATCCTTCTTTTGTTTAATACTGGCTTAAGTGAAGTATATTTCACTGAATATTTGTACGTTTAAAGTACATAAATCTGCGGTTATTAACATTCATTTTCATATAGTCTCTGATACTTAATTTTGGATGTTTCCATTATTCCAAAGAGAAATCTGTGTCCATTAATAGTATGCATTCTTCCTTCTCATATGGTATTCTCCTGGAACCTGGTGATCTATGCACTGCTACATCAGATTATCTACGGTGAATTATCATACAAATGCTACAATTCAACAAATGCTGTCATGTGACTTTTCCTGAGGAGACGTAAAGAAACATTTATTAGTTACAGATAGGGTGATACAGACAGATTAAGGAAGGATTCAGCCCAAGGTCAATATTTTGAAGTTACTTGTATGAACACTCTCATCAAAACTTTCCACCTGCATGGTCAGTTCATGAGCACCTGCAACACTGGAGTCCTGACCCAAAGCAACTTTTGATCTCCTAAATACTCTAGTTTCCCCCCAAAGACCACATGCATCTGAAGGGAGGAGGATGGTCTGGGATGACAGGGAAGGATCTCCTGACCAGCCTGGTTACCCCTGACCTCCTGTCAGCTATTCTGCTCCATTTATTTAATTTTCACAATTGTTGGCCAGGGTTGGTCACCCCAACTCTGCACCATGATGGTGATGTTCACAATTGCCTCTTCTGTCTGGTTTCTTTCACTGAGCATAACATTTAAAAAGATTATTGTGTATTGTAGCATGATTAGCATTTTATTCTTTTGTGGTCAGATAATATTATGCTATTTATACATTAATCAGTTGATGTTTTTTTTTTCCCACTTGAGGCTACTGTGAATAGGGTTTGTATTATAAAAACTTTATATACAGATTTTGTGTGGAGAAATGTATTTTTCTTGAGTGTATAATCAAAAGTAGAATAGCTGAGTCATCTGTCAGTCCTAATTTTAATCATTAGAGTGAATAGCAAACTATTTATCAAAGCAGTATTTTATATCACTACTAGGAATGTGTGGATTTTCCTAAAACTATCCCTGTGAGTAGAAAATAATGTCTGTGCATTTGATCTCTGTGATCCTAATGACTAGTGATGTTGAGGACCTATTCATGTGTTCACTGAAAATTGTTAGACCTACTTTGGATAATTATATAATAATTTTCCATTTTAAATTGACTTGCTTTATCAAGCTATAATATTTCTTCATATACTTAGGACATGAGATGCATCAAATGCATAAGTTCTAAACAGTTCATACTTTTCTGTGAGATTTTATCTGATATTTTCTTTTCACAGTTTGTATTTTTGTAAGTTTAAAAAAACAGTCATCTGCTGGTCTCATGGCCCAGCATCATTATACTCTATTCCTATGTGGCAGTCTTTGCACCTCTGTCAACAACCAATTTACCATAAGTGTAAGAAACTGTCAATTCTATTTAAAAGATTTATGTTTGCCTAATGTAAGCATTATAAAATTCTGATTATTCTAGGTTTTTAGTAAAAGCTGAAATGAGAAATTCTGACTTTTTAAGCTATTTTTCTTTTTGAGATTGTTTTGACCATTCTGGTTCCATTTCCAAATGATTTTTTGATGCAGCTTATCAGTTTTTACAAAGAAGAAAACCATCTGAGATTTTTGTTTCAATTGTTTTGAATCAGAAAATCAATATTTGGAGAATTACTATAAAAATCACACTGTCTTAAAATCTATGAATATAGTATGTCTTTCCAAATATTTAATTATTTTAAAAATGTATTCTACAACTAGAAATTGTTATACTAAGTGAAGTAATACAGACTCAGAAAAACAAATGATATATGTTCTCTCATTTGTGGATCTTAGCTCCAAAATCCTAAATACAAGTATACCTCTTACCACTTATCAAAAGATCTTGTCGCAACAGATGGAGACTACAGTGAACACATTTATGCTGAAGGACACCTGGATACAAACACCTGAATGAATAGGACTTAGCATGTATTGCAAATTTCAAGCAAACAGCATCTGTTCTCCTTCATTTGTGGATCCTAGCACCAAATCCTCATATGTGTGTGTATATCCTGATATAACTGTAGGAACTGGGAAAATGGAAAGGAACCAGAAAGGTAAAAGGAAATAAGGAACCTGAGAAGGAAGAACAGTAGGAAACAGGTGTTACTAAGCATGAAATGGGTAAAATGGGTTTATTTAAATGGGAGGAGGAGAGGGAGGGTTATATAAGAAACGACGGTGGTAAAGGGATAGACGGAGCTCAAGAGCGGGGATACCATATGAGGCAGGTATTATCAAGGGAGAAGCAGAGAAAATAGGGGGTGTGTAGGGAGGGTTAGACAGGGAGAGAGAGGAGAGATAAATAACGCCTAGCTAGTGAACAAAACCAGAGAGAATTGTATTATTGAAAAACTTGCTGAAAAATTACATATATGATATCTCTACATGTGTCCATGTGTATAACTGAAAGCTACGTAACAAGAATGTGTGTCAGACAGGAGAAACCTTACTTTGCATTTTTGGTTAGGGTAGTCCAAAAGACTCACCAAATTACATGGCTATTGCCACAGCCCTTGATTGTTTCCCAGAACTTGAAGGTAAGATGCTATTGCTGAAGACAGGACATACTTCCCACACAGGATTTGGAGCAATGGAGCTGGAACTGACCTAGAAGCTGCCTCCCTGAAAGCTAGCTATCATAGTTTGGGAAAGCACTAACACAAAATGCTGAGGGAGAACATCAATCCATGGTCCAACTCTAATTTCAAGGCCTAATAACCACATTAATGACAGGTACAGTAAACAGTATTGGGGCAGTATGACACTTTTATCTTGGGAGTAATCAACAGCTACCTAATTGGAGTTAAAGCCCACTCAATGGGAGGAAACTCATGTGTGGTACTATAAACATAACCAAATACACATGGTTGGAGATGTCATTGATCCTACAGAAAATCCCAGGCCTGTAACATCACAAGACAAATTTAATTTCTTAACAATGTGTAAAATAGGGATCCTTATATTTACAGACAAGTATCCCAATCACCACTCATCAAAGAAGCTTCTTTTGCACCAGATGGAGATTTAACAGAATTCCGTAACTCGTCATACACAAAGATGATCTGTGAATTGCCCAAGCCTAAGTGGCACATCTACAGTGCAACCTGTACATCCAAGGCTTATGGAACATAGAACAAGGGGTAAAGAGAACACTAATATATCTCTCAGCTCTCATCAATGAAGCTCCCTTAGGCAACAGAGGGTCAGGAACACAAAAAGTCACAAATGACCAAAGTGTAGAAAATAAGAGTCTGCAGAGTGTGGGTCCTTAGACAGGACTCTGTATTAAACTATACCCACTCAGGGCTCAGGGACCATTGCAAAAGAGAGGACAGATATATCGTAAGAGCCAGGGAAGAGGTGCATGGCCACATGGAAACAGTCCTACAGGTTCCTGCAACCTTGCTCATATAAACCTACAGCAATGGTGTCAGCATGTACAAGACCCATGCAAACTCAAGCAGACAAAAACCCAGCACAGAACTGTGAAAATGGGCAGCAAGCCCCAATCTTATTTGAAGAGCTATTGGCAGCTGATTACTGCTGAATGAGGAAGAGCAGATCTTCTTCAAAGGAGGAACTCTAGATAGGCTGACTAGACCTGAGTGGGTGAACTTGTGCTGATGAACATCTGGGGACACTAGCTTGATTTGATACGCCTCGACACAAATGACAGAATACATAAATTCCAGTGGGGAGATGGGCTATAGGAAGGTGCCAATGGGAAGTGTGTATAAAGATGATTAAAATGTTTTGTATGAAATATACAGAAATTCAATGAAAAATTTCCCCAAATAATATATTCTACAGGGCTAGAGAGATTGCTCAGTGGTTAAATACACTGACTACTCTAGCAGAGGACCCAGGTTAAATTCCCAGCACCTACATGACAGCTAACAACCGTCTATAACTCCAGTTCCAGGATAATTTGACTCTCTCTTCTGACCTCCATGGGTGTTGCAAGACATGGATGTAAATGCATGCAGGTAATGCACTCACTCATATACACAAAATAAAAATAATAAAGTATCTTAAAAATGTGTTCTAGTAATTTTTTTAGTGTTTACTGTTTTGTAATGAAGGAGTTTTAGAATTTACAAAATGATTTTCTATATTCATTTTAACACTGTCATCCTGACTTTGTCTTTCACCTATTATCATAAGTACACTAGACCACTTGATATTTTCAATTTTATATCAACTTCAAATTCTTAATATAAACCCTATTTTGTCAAGGCATATCAGCTTTTTAGCATCACTAGTATTTTGTCCAAATATGTGTATTTGTGTTCATGAACTGTACTGCCTTGAATTTGTGTTGTGTTTGTGTATCTTGATATTAAGACTGCACTGACTATGAAAGCGAACTGGGGAATGTCTGCGCCTTCACTTTTCTTTTGGAATTGTTTGTGTTATGACTACAATGAAATGAAATGAAAAATAAATAACAAAAATGTTGGAAATTCAAACGTATATGGAAATTACTCATCACATTTGGAATTAAGTAATCAGTGAACAAAGTAGAGATCACAAAAGAAACAGGAAGTTTGTAGAGACTAAGGAAAATGGAAATTCTATGTACCAAAACGTACAGAGTGCAGGGCAGCAATAGGATCTAGGGGAACATGCATAGCTGTGAATGTCCACGCTGACCAAACAATTCCAAGTAAAGCATGTAAAATCCAAATCAAGATATTATACAATCAAGGGACTGGAGAGATGATTCAGTTGTTTAGAGCACTGACTGCTCTTGCAGAGGACCTTGGTTTGATTCCCAGCACCCACATGGTGGGTAACAACTGCTCATCACTCCAGTTTCAGGGGATCTTATACCCTCTTCTGACTTCCGTGGGCATTGCAGGACACGGGTGGACTTACACACATGCCAGCAAAACACTCATACACGTAAAATAGAAATAATAAATAAAATGTTTTCAAAAATTAAAAAGAATATACTAATAAATGAAACCCCAAACAATTGGAAAAAATAAAATACTAAAGATTCGAGTATAAGTTGGTGCAAATCTGTGTCTGGAAAGGGTTTGGAAATCAAGTCACTTCCACTTATTAGGACAGTGTACATGCTAATCCTCAAATCAGTTCCGTGGAAAGACTCATACCAGAAAGACTCATTTTCTAAGTTCAATCATTTTGTCATTTCATGGAATTTTGCTGTATGTTGCTTGTAAGCTTATATAAAAAAAAGATTCCCAGTTTAGATTTCCACTGTAATGCAGTATTAACTAGGCAAATATAGTTCTTGGGATTTTAGTTGTGATTTGTGAGATTGAGAATCTGGTTTTTATATTTCATTTTTTCCTGTATGTTTATTTGATTGATAGCTTTCCTAGAATAAATCCAGTCTGACTTGCAACTTACTATGTGCCTTAGACTGGCTTCAAACTCACCCTTCATACTGAGGTCTAATAATATAGGAATGAACTATAATGTAAAATGAACTATCTGACTATATTTTTATAATTTTACTTATTAAAATTAAATTTACCTAGAGACCATCAAACTTTAGATGTCATTTTCTATCTTAGTTGACAATGAAACTATTGCGCTACTGGAAAAGGTTGTTATTTTGATAAATTTTAGAAAATAAGCTTGTCTTGGAGAGAGACAGAGAGAGAGAAAGAGAGAGAGAGAGAGAGAGAGAGAGAGAGAGAGAGCTCAAACCCCAGGAAATCCTCCTACCTCAGCCTCCAAGTGCTAGATTTGCAGGCATAGACTATCATATCTCACTCTTAATCAACTTTTATAGGATCTGGAATTATATTCAGATTTTAAAATTTAAAATAACTTAAAGAATGTAAAGAGTTACCCATGTTCCCAATTATAACTGAGATCCTACAATTAATATTTTCCCTTCATTTCCTCTTCCCCACTGTTAACATTTCATGATTCTCTTCTTCAATCATCACCTTTCATGCTTCCATTTCATTTCTACTTCTCTAGCTTATCTTTATGAACCAGTTTCTATACCTACCTAAGATCCCAAATCTATTTTCATTATCTTTTAAAAATATTTTATTATTTTATTATTATGTGTGTGAGTGTATTGCCTGCATATACGTTAATGCACGCATGTCATACAATGGCCACGGAGGTCAGAAGAGGGAGTCAGATTCCCCTGGAACTGGAGTTATAGACACTTGTTAGCCACCGTGTGGGTGCTAGGGTTCAAACTCAGGTCCTCCACAAGAGCAGCCATTATTCTTAACTGCCAAGTCATCTCTCCAGCCCCTCTCTTGTTATCTTTAATACCTGTTATTTCCTTCATTCTCTCATCATCTAGACATAACTCATCATTGGAAGTCATCTCTTACATAGACCTTTAATTCTACTTTCTGTCTATCCCTTACATTCCTAGGAGACTTGAACCCTAGCTAAACACAAATGCCTTCTCAGTCAACACAACAAAGAGGCAGCAGAGAGAACAGCACACGCATCTTCCACGTCTCATTGTCTTTCCATGGTTGCTTAACAAGCATCACCTTTTATTTGTAACCATTTCTTTTCCTTGCCTTTCATTTTCTAGTGAATAAGAAGGTAAGACATTTTCAGTCTGCTCAGTCTTCAACACATATTCTTTCCTGAGAATCAATTGATGCTTCACCCCGTATCATAGAGAATATACAAGGCACCTAACGCAGATGTGCACAGGCTACTGTGATGAAGTCTACCAGCCTGGCCCACTCCTCAGACCTCCTGTCTATCCCAATGAATGGGTCTATTTTTTAAAGGCAACTCCTCTCCCATGTGCCATATCTTTTTCCAGTTCCCTAAGAATCACTCCTAAAAGAACCCCTTTCTTTTCTGCACCATACTATCTCCCCATCTCCCTGGCCATTGATGTCTGTATAGGACATTGGTTATGTTCCATCTGAGGATGAAGAGGTGGGGAGGAGATAGAGGATGGTGGGGGGTAAAGGATGGAAAAAGATAAACACTCTTCTGTGACTCACATTCCTATTCACCTTAGACCAACTTTAAGTTTCATCCCTCAGTCACAAAAGGTTTCTGTCTCTTGCTTTCACACACTCATTTCGTTTAAACCTTAGATTTTCTTCCCACTATATCAACTATAATTGATTTTGTCAGTTACCAATGAGCTCCATTTGCTAAATTCAATACTAACCTCTGATTCATATTTCACTGAACTTAGTAATACTGTATGTATTTGAATATCCTGTTGTCTGAATTACTTTATTTGCTTGGATTTTGAAGATTCACTCTGTCACAGTTCTAATCCTATGTTCTGTATGGCTTCTAATTAATTCCTAATCCAATGAATCCGACATTGACCACTAATACCACCTCCTACCCCCAGCATAGGTCCCTGGATTTCTGGTTGCATTAGCATTTAAACATTTGGTGATTTCAGTATCTCATGACTGCAAGCAGCAAATGTTCTCATATCTCCCAAAATTCTTAATTCATGTTGAACTTGTGCATATTATACATCCCTACTTAGCCATTAAGGGTATATCTCAAAATTAGAATATCCTCAGTCTAATGCTCTCGGCTTCTCTGATCTCCACATACATAGAGATTGTATTCTGATAATTCCTCCTCGCTTCTGCTTCTGGCTTTACCTTCTTTTAATGACCTGAGTTCATCTCACTTGCTCATTCCTTCTTCTCCAGTGTCCTCTTTATTCTCTCTCTCCCATATCCTTTTTTCTCCTTTCTTCCCTTTCTAACCCTTCCCTCTCCTTCTCTTTCCCTTTCTCCTTCTTTTCTTTCCCTTCCTCTTTCTCTTCCCCTTTTCTTTCTTCCATAATCACAGCCTTACCCAGATCCCTGACCCTGGTTGCCCATGTCCCTGATCTTCCTCTAACCTGTTGACTGCTTTGACCCTTTTGGCCATCAGACTGTCCTGAGAATTCTCTAAACACTCCCATGGCAGAAGCTGTATTCTTTCTGCTGGGAATCGTCATGACAAAGACATTTCTACGACTTGCTTTTCATTTCTTTCAGATTTCTCTACAATGCTACTTTTAAGGTAGGATTTTTCCTACACATCTTTCACATTGGCTCATAGGACATGATACCATGAAATAAAATATATAACATTTTGTGTGTATTTTATTGCCTTTCTCCTCTTAATAGAACAGAAATTTTCTGAATGCCGAAGCCTAACCCTGAATGCAGCCACAGCTCTTGGAAGATGTTTGTCCCCAGGAATTTATCTACTTGATATTGGCCCACTTTTTAAATCGAAAAAACGTGGAAAATTTCCATTGTAGGGTTTATGCTTAGCTACTTACAAACCTAACTGTATAAATAATTTAGCAACAATGATGTGAATTACACAATATTCCTTCTATGGGTCATCTTTTTCCACAAATATTTTCTGACTCGCTGCTTTTGTTCAGCTAATAATGTTCTTAGGGGTAAAATTATCAAACATCTCTGGACAAAACTCCATGTTATAAGATTTTACCATTCAAAAATATTAAGTATTTAAGTAATTTAAGTCTGGGATTTAGAGTAACATAAACCAAGTTTAGAAGCTGGTTCAAGAGTATACTAAAACTAGCTAAAAATCATTCCACTTCTTCTAAGTATTTGTTTTGCTTTGTTTTAAAATATTATAGTTCTTATTCATAAATTATTTATATTTTATTTTTATTATTATTTTTTTATTTTGCTTTGGTTTTTTGAGATAAGAGCTCTTTATAGCCCTACCTGACCTGAAACTTGTTATGTAGACCAGGCTGCCCTAAATCTCACAGAGCTCCAATTGCCTCTACTTCCCAAGTGCTGGGATTAAAGGTATGTGCCACTACACTTGGCATATTATATTTATTATCTCATTTCAAACATTAAAGTGAATGAAACAAGGCATCAGTAAAGAAAGTATAATATTTACATACACTCGAGCTAGAAAACCATGATTCACTTTTTTTTTTTTAAATAAATGAAGTTTAATTAGAACTTAGCAACATAGTTTCTTTACATTTTGCCCATGGCTACATTCACATTACAAAAGCAAAATTAAAACATGCATGAAAGTTTTAAAATTTTTATTCTATGATCCTATACAGAAGTTCTCACTTATGACATACATAATAGTGATTACTTTTGGTAGAAAAAAGTACCTTCTTTTTTATTATTACTTTTTCAAAGTAAATGTTTATTGAATTTTGGTGCATTTCATATAAAACACCTTAATCATCTTTGCACTCCCTACCTCCTCCCCTGCCACAACCAGATTTCATGCATTCTGTCATATGTGTTAAGGCCTATCAAGCCAAGTTTGTGTACCCAGATGCACCTCAGTGCAGGTTCATCCACCAGGGTCTAACCAACCTATCTAGAGTTTCTCTCTTAAAGAAGATCAGCTCTCCTCACCCAGCAGTAATCAGCTGCAGATAGTTCTTGGCTAAAGTTGGGGCCTGCTGTCCAGTTCCCCAGTACTATGCTGGGATTTTGTCTTGTAGAGTCAGCATGGGTATTTTGCATGCTGTCACCATTGCTGCAAGTTCATATGAGTAAGTTCCCAGAGGCCTGGAAGACTCTCTTTCCTTATGATCATGCACTAAAGTTCATATGAGTAAGTTCCCAGAGGCCTGGAAGACTCTCTTTCCTTATGATCATGCACTAACCCTGACTATTACAATCTTTCCACTCCCTCTACTGCGATGGTCCCTGAGCCTTGGGTGGGTGGAGTTTAATATAGTGGAGTCCTGTCCTGGGCCACATTCTCTGCAGTCTTTTATTCTCTACCAGTTGTACCTTCTGTGTGCATCGTACTCTGTTGTAACAGCAAGGTTCAGAAAAATAACTTGTATTAGCAAAACATTTCCTGAATTTCAAGAAGCACCTTTAAGTTTAGGGTTCAGATAATAACAACCAATCATTTTTACAGCACTAAGTGTTTCATTCATTTATCTAGATGTCCTTATGAAGTCCACACTATCGATATCCACATTTCCCACTAAAGGAAAGGAGTACAAATAGATCACAGAAGCTGTCCACGACAGACCAAATTAGAGAGTATGATAACTTGTGTTTAAACTTAGACTCAAAGCCAGTTAGTTCTCTTAAATATCTGCCTCCCACATAAACCACATACAACTCTGAAGGATGTAGTCTTCGTATTTTGTTACAAGAGAAGAGATACAGTTTGAACTATAAAGACTCAGTATGAAATTGTATTTTGTTCTGCTAATACATCACTGATCCCGTGTTTACCCAGGAAACCTAGAGGTCTGGCCTGTTCTCGCTGCTCTTAGGCTTTCTAAGTTTAGAGAAACAAAACAGAAGGTACTAAGGTAGTAAGACAAGTACTTCCTCTGAGATTGAAGTTGGGCAGGTCAGTGTTACAGTACTATGTGCATGTGATGATGCTGCTGTGTAGAAGAGGGCTCTCCTATCCTGTTGGGCTGAAGCAGCTCAAACCCACTGAAATTCATTATCTTAATTCTGTCCTTAGATAAGAACTGATGATCCATAGTCAACATAAATAAAAATGAGGAGATATAGAAAAAGTGATGAAGGAACAAAGGAGACACTGAAATGTATTGACAGTTGAGCAGAGAGTTTAAGAAGCAGTGTCAGCATTCAAACTGAACTTGAAACCAAAAGTTCACAAAGTATCTAGTAAGGGGTTACTCTTGCAAGAGCTACTAACACTTCTGTTCTTCCATTTTATTATGTGTAAAACACCAACCTCCAATTATCCTATAACATATACTTATTATAAGGATTAAAATATATATGACCTCTAAATTATTTAGCATATACTTAGGTATAAAAATAACCTGTGGGTTATTACGATCTTTTACAGTACACTGTCAGTTTAGGAACTGACTGTTTTACTTGTATGTAACATCTAATATGCTACCTGACATATAATATTTACTACAGAACTTTTGAATGAGTTAAAAAACAAGGTTGCCACTGACCCTTGTTCTCCTTTCAAATTAAAAACATGCTTCTCCCTGCCTACTATCACAGTGGCAATCAATCAGAGGAAAATAGTTGTTATTGTGTAGTAAAATGTTGGTTTCCTACTTTACTCATTTAACTTCTCATCTGCTAAATGATGATTGATCATTTAATTCATTTAGTTCTATGGGACTGATACTATAGAACTAACATTTTTTACAATAATTTTAGAACTTACTGGCACAGAAGACTTTTGACACAGATACAAAGAACTGACATCACATTTTGTCAATATTTATGTACATTTCAGATTTTGTCTCCATGTCGTACATGCGTCATTCTCTAAAAATAATTCTTTTCAAAATAAAAGTTGGGTCTGGGGAGATGGATCAGGGGTTAAGAGCACTAGTTGTTCTTGCAGAAGACCTGGGTTTGAATCCCAGCTGCCACATGGTGGCTAACAACCATCAGGAATTCCAGTTCCATGGGATCCAATGCCCTGTTCTGTCTTCCTTGGGTACTGCAAGACAGGCACACTTACACACAAGCAGGCATAACACTCATACACATAAAATTTTTAAAAATCAAAATAAAAGTCATATATCCACTCAGTTCAAATTATTGAACTATTCAAACTATGACTACCCAATAGACTCATATAAGTCTGGTATGATTTCCATGACACTAACTTTGTAATGCTTTGTGATGTGAGTGTTTACTATCTGTTCCATCCACTATATTATAGACTACTAAAGTAGGCAGGGTTTTTATTTATTGTTTTTGTTTTATGTATCTGAGTATACTGCCTAAATGCAGTACACCCAAGCTATGCAATGCCCCCGGAGATCAGAAGAGGGTATCGGATCCTCTGGAACTTGAGTTACAGATGGTTGTTAGCAACAATGTGGATGCTGAGAATTGAACCAGGGTCCTCTGCAAGAGCAGTCAGTGCTTTTAACCATGAACCATCTCTCCAACCCCAAGATAGGCATTACTGAAAATGTTTCCATCTCCAGCTTGAACAGTGCTTGACATTTTAAGTATAGATGCACGATTAATTTTGGGTTAATTAGTGAATTCATGGCAACATGGAAGCTTCCTGATGTACTGTGTACTGTAACAACAAGGAAACTAGATTTAGAATGCAGAGCTAGGATTTCTCCATCTAGCTGCACTTGTTAAAATATGATACTGAGTCATTCACTTGATAACTTGATATTCTTCAGGTTGGGTGTTCTATCTAGCAAATCGAGAATGGAAAGGAAGCTGCAGTTTTCAACCACTGAATTATGTATACGTTTCACGCAGGAACTTTGACAAAGAGGTTATTTGTGACTGTGGCTCTAAAATAGTCCTTACTCTAAGCTTTCTCTGTTTCTACCCATTACATAAAATGGACCCTATAGGAGACATCCAAAGAGTGAAACAAAATAAATATAATCTAGCTGTAAGTTTCTGGATCATTTGCTTGAACAGGTATCTACATTTACTCAAATAATTTACTATAATTCATTACAACAAAGTGAAAACAAACTGCAAATATGATTGTCAATGTAGTTTTGGCACTGGTACAGTTTAATCTCATTTTGTAATTTTTATCTTCATATTTATTAGCTTTGTTCCTACAACGTATGTTATATGGAAATTGTGGTGCATAAAAACTAAGTATGTATGAGCAGTAATTGAAGATACGACATCCATTTTTATATAGGGTTCTTTGGAATAAGACACAGCTAAATATAAGGGATTACATGAAGTAGAACTCAAACATATATACCATTTTTAACTTTTATAACTCACCCAAAACATTCAAAATGTGTTTTCATTTAGTGTAGGATTCAGAAAAATCCAACAATGGTTGCTACATTTTTTTAAAGATTTGCTTTTAGAATTTTTAATTATCTGTATGCATATGTGCTGGGTAGGCATAAAAAGGGTGTACATGCACATAAATACCACTGCCCAGAGAAGTTAGAGGAGTTGGATCCCCCAGCAGCTGGAGTTAGAGGCAGTTGTGAGCCACCCTTTGCAGATTCTGAGATCTGAGCTCAGCTCTTCTGCAAGAGTAGTACATGCTGTTAACTGCTTGTGCCATCACTCCAACCCCAGAATTGCTCCATTTTGATCACGTGTGAAAACTATTTTCCAATGCAAAATGAAAATTTTCACTGTCAGATCCTTTGGATTTTTCAAACCTTCTATAAATGTGAATTGAGGTAACTACCGCACACCCAAGTATTCTGTCTAGTGTTTGCCACGTGCTTTAGGAAGGTCTGATACGCCACTGAGCTGTGAAGAGAGTAGCCTGGGATTTGTACAGCACCATGAAACTTGAAGCAGATGAGATCAAGCCACCCTTCATGATCTTTACATAAATCTACCTTAGAAACAGCCTGGAAACCTAGAGAATGACTCTGTTCCCCTAGGCATCCTTTACTTCCAAATCCATGGTATTTAGACCAAGAGCTACAAATGATCTGGACATGTGTATGGTTTTCATATACAAAGGTTGAGGAGAGTAAAGGGAGAAAGTCTATATTTAAAAGAAAAGAAAGGAAAACACAGAAATATAATTGAGTCTCATCTGTCTATATCCTAAGGAAATTATAACTCTGAAGACTGTTGCTTAGGTAAAAGTGACAAGACTGTCAGTTTGCTTCCCACATACCACTCTGACCTAATTTTTATGCAGTGCTCTTTACTTTCCATCATCAAATTCTTAGTGACAACATGTACACACAGATGAAGGCTGGTCTGCGTAAGACAGAAGGAGTCCCTCTGCAGCAGCATGTAATGATTCCTGACAGGGCCACTCTTCCATTCATCCTCAACATATGGGCCTCTGGGAGGGGAATTCACCAAAGGGATTTAAAAGTTGGTGTTAGGTGGTACTGGAAATAAATAAATAAACCGATAGATAATCTAAGTGAGTTGAAACACTTCTCCAAGGCAAAGGAGGAATCTGCATCTATCACATGGTGACATTATAAATCTGTATGCTTTGCAAGGCAATGACATGAAAAATTAGACTGAACAAGCCACAGATGCACAATTTGTCAGCCTCAAAGGAAAGGTTAATGCAAGTTAAATATTGACATGTCAGCAATAAGGATTACACCAATTATAAATTTATACCATCAGTGCTGCACTTTAATGACTATGTGACACTGACAGGTCAGCAGAAGGTGGAGAGATGACAACGGGTTGAGCTTCTGCAACATTAGGAATGAGCACACTTGAATTTTTGAATTTTTAAATTTTATCTTGTTTTTTCTATCTTATCCTTATATTATGCATCTCTAAAGAAGCACAAGCAATAGCTATATACAAACATACAAAGAGAGAGACAGAGAGAGACAGAGAGAGACAGACAGAGGGAGGTGCAGAGGCAGAGGCAGAGGCAGAAAAAAGCAGTTAGCTTCTGTTATGAGGAGACTGAAGCATTCCTGGATGTAAAGGCTGCATTAACAAGCTGGAGGACCAGGACAACCCATGGAGTTGTTCCTGCCCATAGACCAGCCAGTTTGAGACCCAGAATCCAGTGCCTCAGTTTAAAGGCAATCAGGAAAAAGTCAAAGTGAATTATTTTATTCTGGAAGATGTCCATTCTTGGATCAACAGTCTGCTTTTTCTATCAAGATGAATGTTCATCTCATTCACAAAAAGCTTTGTAGAAACATGTAATGTTTAACTAAATATCTGGGCAGGGTGCTTCATGGTACACAATCCAGTGGGCATATAAAACTAACGGCCCCAGTTTTCACCTGAGCTTTTGTGTGAATAAATACTAAAATCTGACAAATATTGAAACCCTCCCGTGTATCAGATCCCATGCTAACATGCAACATTTGAAGCACACTGCAGCCCTCTAGCACTATTAGCATTTTCACTGGCTCTGTTTATTCGATGAAAGTTTAAATAATTTTCTCCAGCTCACAGAATTAGGTGTAGGGAATTGAATTGGGATCTGGGATTGAGTCTCACTACCGAGCTTACAGTATTAATTCCATTTTGATGCTTGAAGAAATTCTCCATAGAGAATAAACTGTAATGTAACAATTCATTGAGAAACATCTATAGCATGTGATAAAAGAAAAACTATTTGTCTTATCACTATATTTTTATTCCTTCTATACAGTTTCCTTATGGTGCCTTTTAAGGACTGTGTGACAAATATCTCTTAAAAAGTAATGAAAATTTATCATTTCAATTTCCCAGGATGTAAAGAAAAATATCAACATCCAAACAAATAAAAATAAACCATCTCTCTTGAAATTTAGCTATGATTATTTTTGAAATATATTTATTCTAATAAATACAGAGATAGATGTATATTGTGAAAATGTTTAACCCAGTGGGCACTGAACTCTGTATATAATATGTGAGCAATGACTCTCCTGTGATTAGTAATATCTTTTCTTACAAAAGTTGACTTCTTTTTGGTGATGCCAATAGAGTTCTTTTTTTAAGAGTTTTTTAAATTTTATTTATTATTTTTATTTGTTGTGTGTATTGCCTGCATGTAGGTAAGTATGCCCGTGTTGTGCAGTGCCCAAGGAGGTCAGAAGAGACTGTCAGATAGGTCTTCTGCAAGAACAACTAGTGTTCTTAACAGCTGAGCCATCTCTCCAGCCCACCAACAGAGTTCTTTTAACAAAGGAAATCACCAACATTTGAGAACATAATTACACTCCAAAAGATTTTCAAAGGGCAAGACAAGCAGTTTTGGAGGATTTTAGGTTATTTTAATGTAAGCATAACCTATATCCTTTCAAGGTTCAGAGAAGTCCAGGAGAATCACCAGCTGATAAGAGATTATATGGAATTTATTTTCTCATAATGTAAACAAACTACATATCCTGATTCTCATAGTTAATTAAAAAACCGTGGGAGGGGGGAGGGTAGGTTATCTTCACGAATTCTGTCCCTGAGAGGTACCCAGGGTCAAGTCCTATACTTATGAATCTACAGCCCGTACTTGACTGAGTGGATGCAATGGGTTCAAAGGAAAGGGAAGGAGTGAGGGAAGGAGGGAGGAAAGGAGGGAGGGAGGGGAGGGAAGGGGGGAGGGAGAGAGAGAACATGAAGAGATAGAAATGTGGTGGGGACACAGGGAGAGTTGGAGGGGAAGGAATGGGGGATTGATTTGATTAAAATATTACATATGGAATTCTCAATTAAAAACACCAGAAACAGACAAAAAACTGTGCATAGTAATTAACTCACATTTTAAAAACCTTCTGAGAGACTTTGTGAGGAATCATCGAAAACTACACAAAAACAAGATTCTATTTGACACCAACACTCTCATGTGAAACTTTGCTGTTTAACTTGGTTTAGTCTACTGACCATAATTCATGTTAAACTATAATAGAAAATGTAACTGCTAAAATTTAAGAGCACTATCAACTGACCTGTTATTTCATTTTATTGCTTCAAATTTTGTGTTCCCATCTGCAGAAAACACCATTATTCAGAGACCATATTAAGCCTAAAGCAAAAAAAAAAAGAAAAAGTGTATATCTATAATTCCTGTAAACTTACTGAAATCCATCAGCAAGGGCACTCTTAGTGGTTGTATTTGTAGAGTAGAATTATTTGTTGCTGCTTTCCAAAAATCTCTACTATATACCCAGGCCCCACAAAAGCTATACAGCTGTATAAGGGTACTCTAAGATGAAACTGCTGAAACTCATGATTTGGATTAGTAAAGAAGAGAGATGAGGTGAGGAATGAAATATACCAATACACAAACAAGGAAAGGAAGCCAGCCAAGCTTTCTAAATAAAATAAGCAGCAGCGGCACTTATATAAGGCACAACACGGAGTTCCAGGGCTAGAGTTAATTCAGTTGTGGACTGGATTAGTGCCATTGAATCCCAGCTGGAGGGCAGAGGACAGATGAAGTTTCTAGCATCTGCTATGGGCAGATGTTAATAGTAATGACATGGCTGGCCATTCAGCTCAGAAAATGAGTCAAGTATAAGAGGAAACCTTGTATTTAGTCCTTTATTCCTTTATCATCTGTATTAGTTATTTTTCTGTGGCTGTGATAAAACACTCTGACCAAAAAATTATACAAGGAGCAGTTTGTTGGGCTTATAGTTCCAGAGGGATGAGTCCATCATGGCAGGGGAGGCATGGCAGAAAGTTGTGAGCAGAAAGCTGAGTGCTCACATCTTCAGCTGGCACAGGAAGCAGGAAGAGCAAGCTGGAAGTAGGGTAGGGCTATGAACTCTCAAAGCTCACCTCCAGTGACGTGGTTCCTCCAGTGAGGCTGTACCTCTTGAATCTCCACAAACAGAGCTACAACTGACCAAGCGTTCAAATACTTGAAGCCTATGGGGGACACTCCTCATTCAAACCACCACATTTCACTCCCTTGTCCCCTTAGGCTCATGGCCATACCATAATTAAAATGCTTTGAGTCCAACTTCAGAAGTCTACACAGTCTTTAACAGTCTCAACACTGTTCAAAGGTCCAAAGTCTTTTCTGAGACTCAAGGCAATCACTTAATTTTAATCCCTTGTAAAATCAAAAAGCAAATTACCTACTTCCAAAAACAATGATACAGAATACACATTCTCGTTGCAAAAAGGAGGAATGGAGACATAGTGAGGAAATAGCCAACCAAAATAAGACTGAAAACCAGCAGGGCAAACACCAGATCCTGGAGCTCCAACTCCAGTATCTGGGACTTTAATTCCAAAGGACATAGGCAACACTGCTCCCCCAGCTTTGCTGCCTGCCACTCACGCCTGGGGCGGTTGCACTCCCTGTATACAGCCCTCCCTTTCAGAAGCCTCACAGCTCCTCTATATCCAACATCTTAGGGTCTCCACCACATCCCAGGCTTTACCTCACAGATTCACACAATGGCCTCTCAGGGCTTCTTAGCCTCCCAGCGCATTCTTTATGCAGGAACACCCCTGCTAGATGCTTCCTGGCTTCAGTAGCTCTCCGAAACCTCAGAGGAAGAATTGCCTATTGCCTTGCTTGTCCGTGTTTCATGACTCTAAAGCCAGCACCACATGAACAACACTGACTGCTTAGGCTGCTGACTTGGGATGGACCTTGTGTCCCTTCCTCCACATTAACAGTGGCCTTTGTTTATTGTGGTTTTCAAGCAGCAGAAAACCCTTTAGACTTTCTCCTTTCACAAGCTGGAAGTTTAACTGGGTGGGGTCTTACTCTGACAGGACTCTCCATTGTTCAAGTGAAGATCAGGCAGTCTCTCCTTATCAACACTAATACTGTCATCAGTGAGAGCCTCTCTTCCAGCATACTCCTTGGCTCCAAGAGTACATTTCTAATGCTAAGAACTCTATTTTTGGTATTTCTTTATGCCCCACCTTCTCTCTTTCATTGCATTCCTGCATAAAATCTTTCCCTAATAACCAAGTCACCTCCTCAACATTAGACTGTCTTCAAATTTTCTCACCAAAGTAATTAATCTATTACTTTTAAATTTAGCCCCAGACAAGCTCTTAGGCTGTGGCCAGAAAGCATTCAGATTATTTGCCAAAATACGCCAGTTGCTTTTAAGTCCTTGTTTCCATTTCCCTCTGAAACGTCTTGAGCCAGGCCTTTACTAGAATGGTCCATTAAGCTCTGCTTACAGAATTTGACTGATTTTCTAATCCAAACTTGCAAATCTTCCATATTCTTCAAAAGCTATAGTCAGGTTCTTCACAGTAACAGCCCACTCTCTGGTACTAGCTTCTGTATTAGTTATTTTTCCTTTGCTGTGATAAAACAGCACCACCACAGCAAAGTATAGAAGAAAGTGTTTATTGAGCTAACAGTTTCAAAAGGATAAGAGTCCATCATGGCAGGGAAGGCAAGGCAGGAGGCAGCCAGAAAGCTAAGTGCTCACATCTTCAAGCAGGCACAGGAAGAAGAAAAGAGCAAATTGGAAGTGGGGTGAGGCCAGGAACTCTCAAAGCCCACCTTTGATCACATGCTTCCTCCAGCAAGACCATATTTTCTACACTTCCACAAACAGTGCCAGCATCTGACCAAGTTTTCAAATACTTAGAGCTTTGGGGGGACACTTCTTCAAACTATCACATTATTCTTCAAGAAAAGGAATTGGAATTATTTGAAGAAATATCTAAACTATGAGTTGGAGATGACAATACAAAAAGCTCATCTGGAATATTGTGTAATGTCAGATAGTAAGAAAATTCTCAAAGAAACAAATGGATGATGACAGATCAAAGAGACAAGGGTGTTGCTATGGTTAGATATGGTTTGAGTGTCTCCTAAGGCCACATATGTTGAAATTTAATCTGATTATGAGATAAGCCAGCCTTAGTTATTTTACTATTTGAAACATAATGGACTTATTATAAGCCTTAGTGTAAAATATCCCTCAATATTCAAAACTATAATATTTTGAACAAAAGAATAAACAATACACTATAATATTATAGTCCAAAATAATATCTATTAGTTGATAGCAGATAAAAGTGACATTAAAGTGGAAAAAAATCTATGAATATGGCATTGGCCAGGTGAACAAGCCAAATGTTGGTAATATGCATCCTTGCTGTGTTCAGATGAGAGACACACTTATTTAATTTGGTCTTCCTTCCTCCAAACTCATAAATTCAGTGGTATGGCATGTGTACTGAATAGCTTTAGTTGATAACAGCACAGCTGGGAGAAGGAAACTCAATTATGGAATTTCCTCTACTGAATTGTCCTGTGGTCATGTCTATGATGCACTTTCTCAGTGTTAAATGATATATGGAGGCCCAGCCCACTGTGGGTGGTACCACTTCTAGGCAGCTGGTCCTGGGTTGTATGAGAAAGCAGGCTGATAATAAGCTAGAAGAACAAGCCAGTAAGCATTGTTCCGTGTTCTGTGCATCAGTTCCTGTCTTCATGTTTGTGTTTGTGTCCCTGCCCTGACTTCCCTTGATGAAGGACTCTATTGTAAGCTGAAATAAACCTTTTCTTCCCAAGTTGCTTTTTGGGTCAGTCATAGCAACAGAAACCAAACTAGGACAGAATGAATATTTGTATTCTCCCAAATTCAAACATTGAAAAACCTTACCCCATAAGCAATGGGAGGCGATCATTAAATCATGTGGGTTGGACATTCATGAATGGGATTATTCACCTTTAAAAAGATGCAAAAGAAATGCATTTTCTATGATTGATTTATTTATTTTTATGGGGTTTTTGGCTACCCTAACATTCACACACCCCCAAAGAGGTAATCCTAAAATCTTTTAAGGATTAGATACAAGCTCCCAAATACTTTCAACATTTTGGCCTTCGGAACAGACTATGTTGCTAAGACGCCCAAGGACACTTTGACTTTCAGACAAGAAACTGGCTATTTTTCTTTGGTGTCTTTTTACTCTAACTGCCTAGCCAATTCCTACCTCCTATTCTTATCACTCCATCCTCTGAAGAGGTTACCCAAATTGCCAATAGTGAATAGGGACGCAGACTCGTCTGGCTTCTTCCATGCTGAACAGAGATGCAGGGTGAGGCAATTAGAGTACCCCTTCAGTGGGTCTATCTAAGACTCCCAAATTGCATAATTCTTATCTCTAAGGGGAAAAGAATGTCCTTGAATGATGAAAAGGAGATATGAAGGAGAAGTAAAGGCAAGAGTAATTAGCATTAAAAGTTCTAGCCACAGAACTAGAAAAATGTCAGAACAGGGAAATTTTCAATGTTCATATCAATCCATTGGAATTTCTTGACAAGGGCTTCCAAAAGCATCCCTCTATTGGGTTCCTCCTCATTTTTCTTTTGTCTTCCAAGGATGGACTCTAGAGTTATGGATTCAGGATTTGCTTTCAGATTTTTTGATAGCTGTTGGAGTGATTAGAATCAGTGTCAGTTCCCTCTCAAAGGCTTACAGAT
>NW_008331789.1:1114356-1158462 GCF_000622305.1 Nannospalax galili
GGTGGACACTATATATAGTATTTCAGACCAAGATTTGAAGTCTTACATCTGAGCAGCACTTCCTGATTAGGAACAAAATCATCAATGAGAAATAATTGCCTAAATAACTTTTTATATGGACTTAAGCTTGATGCCTGGAATATGTAATCCCTTGAACTCTTAAAGAAATATACTGATGACTTTACTCTTTGGTTATACTTTCCTTTTGGATGTTTAAGACCATTTAGTGGGCCCAAATATATCAATTTATTTTTACACTTAAGCTCATTTGAGGATCTGTTCCTCAGGGGTCACATGGGCTTGGGAGGAGCTCCTGGCTCCTTTCTTTTGCCAGTTCCATCTATGTAAAGATAAGTCAAAGGTCCTGCTTGACCATGTCTAGCTTCACTTCAAAGCATGAATGAGATGTTTCCTCTGAGTTGACCTTCCTGTTTGTAGACTGGACACTGATTCAAGTCCATTTCGTGGGGGTTTCCATGCCTCCATGACCAAGAGAATGTGACTCACTACAGTTACAGGACATTTTGAGAGATTGTTCCTAAGGCCCCTGGAACTTAGTCTACCTTGGACGGCAAGGGCAAAAACTGTCCTTTAAGTCCCTCTGATAACATTAGTATAGGCCTCAAACCATGGCTGTTAAGTATCCAATAAGGTTAGTTCCACCATTCTGGTACTTTTAATTATTATGTGCTATGTAGATAAGGCTTGGGTGAAAAAACAAATATTCTCAGATAAACCTTGACTAGATATATATTTTGTTCTTTAAACTAGTTGACTGAATTATGACTACAGAATTTTTTTTTTTTTTGGTCTTTTAGAGACAGGGTCTCCCTGTAGCCCCAGCTGTCCTGGAACTCCCTATGTAGACCAGGCTGGCCTTGAACTCACAGAGATCTGCCTGCCTCTGCCTCCCGAGTGCTGGGATTAAAGGCATGTGCCACCACGCCTGGCTACAACCATAGAAATTTTAAGATTATGAATATACTATTTTTGTCTCATCCTTTACATATCATAACAAACCTAAACAGACCTTCATCACTTACTTAGTCTTTCTCATTTTTTTCTGTCTATTTTGGAAAATATATCCATTCCTGTATCCTTTTAACATCTCTTACATTTTTATTTTCTTTTTTTTAAAATAATTTTGAGGCATAATAGCATTAACAAATTCTTTTCCTGGGGATGCTAAGCAATTCTTATTCCCTTTTAAGGTTCTAGTGTCAAGCCAATGTTTGGTTAAAGTTTCACTGGGAAACCAATGCATTTATTGACCTTACTTATGGAGATAACTGAGGGGTTGCTGAGGTGCATGTATGACTTGAGGGTATGCACACTGGAAAGCCTTAACCCAGGATGGGTCATACCTTCTCTTCCTAGCCTCCCCAGATTGTACACTTTAGCCTTCCCCAAATCCAGGAGGCCATGTTTGATTAGGGTCAAATTACATACATTTGAGAGGCTGTATACTCCGGTGAGGGTCCAATGACCCTGCTTGGCTCTCCTTTAATGAATGATCAACAATAGTCAACAAAGCCAATTGTGACTATGTTTAGCAATCAGGCTCAGCTGAAGTCATGATGATGGTACTTATTTCATGCAAAAGGGACTACTGTATAGCATCATTTTATTAAAAGAACCTGGAATTTAAAAGGATTTAGTGCTAGGATCCACATATGAGGGAGAATACACATTGTTTGTTTCTCTGAGTCTGTGTTACTTTACTTAGTATAACAGTTTCTAGATCCATCCATTTACCTGCAAATTTTATTATTCATCTTTCTGTGCTGAATAGAACTCCATTGTATCAATATACCACATTCTTGTTAACCATTATTCAGTTGAGGGGCTCTTAGGTTGCTTCCATCTCTTAGCTATTGTGAAAAAAGCAGCAACAAACATTGTCATACAAGTGTCTCTACAATAGTCTGGGTCATTTGGGTATACGCCAAGGAGTGGTATAACCGGGTTTTATGGTAGGTTCATTCTTAGGTTTTTAAGAGTTCTCCACACTGTTTTCCATAGAGGTTGCATAAGTTTGCATTCCCACCAGCAGTGAATGAGCATTCCCCTTTCTCCACATCTTCACCAGCATTTGTTATCATTTGTTCTCTTAATCCTAGCCAGTCTGACTAGGGTAAGGTGATACCTTAGGGTGGTTTAAATTTGCATTTCCCTAATTACACTGTTCTAGTTTATTCTTCATTGTTGTGACAAAATACTCTGACCACTACCAACTTGGGGAGGAAAGGGTTTATTTGTCTTACATTTCCCAGGTCGCAGTTCATTAGGGAGCCCAAGGCAGGCACTAAGGGCAGGAACCTGGAGGCAGGGGCTGGAGCACAGGCCATGGAGGAACGCTGCTTACTGGCTTGCTCCCCTGGCCCCTGCTCAGCCTGCTTTCTTATGCAACATGGGCCCACCTGCCCAGGGGTGGCATCACCCACAGTGGTCTGGGCCCTCCCACATTACTCATCAAGAAGATGCCCTCAGACATGGCCACAGGCCAGTCCAATAGAGGAAATTCCCCAATTGAGGCTCCCTCAACCCAGCTGTGTCAAGTTGACACTAAAGCTATCCAGCACAATTGACCCCTTGTCAACTTGACACACAAACATCACTATTAAACCATAACTTTCTAATTTCTGTCCCCAAGATACTATGTTAATATCACAACATAAGACAGTACAACCTTAAAAACTCCACAGTCCTTAAAAAATCCATACACATAAATGTTCATAGTCTCTTTTAAAAAGTCTCAACTGTGGGTGGACTTCTGTAAAATCCAAAACAAGTACTGTATTATTTCAAAGGGAAGAATCAGGCACACCTAAGCAAAACCAAAGTCCAGCAAAGTAACTCGAGGCTGGACATCAGGGATTCACTCATGGTTTCTGGGCTCCAAAGGGTACTGGCAGGTCCACTGCTCTGACTCTGCAGTCCACAGCACACTCAGCTCATCTCGCAGACCCAGGCCAGCTCCATGCCACACTTACCGCTGTCCTTGGTGGTCATCCCATGGTCCCAGAATCTCCAAAAAGCTGGGGTTTCCACTGAAACTGAGGCTACACCTTCACCAATGGCTTCTTCTTGCCTCTTGGGGTGCAAAGCCTCAGAATCTCTCCATGACCCCTTCAATCCTGGGGTCTTCACTGCAACTGAAGCTGCAATTTCACCTATGGTCTTTCCTGGCCTCTCAGAGTACCAAGCCTCAGCTGCTCTCTGTGACCCCTTCACACTTTCAACACCAGAACCATGTAGGAGACTCTTACACATTACCAAGTCCTGCTTCCGACTTCAGATAGAGGCTTGGGTCCCCTCTGTGTGCTGACCCTGAGGAAATACCTCCCAGAAGACTCCACCACAGTGATGCTGGCCTCTTGTTACTTACAGCTGATTTTTCAGCCCCAGCTAACCAGCATCAGTTGTCCCAGGAAAGCAAAGGTTTTGCTTCAGATTCTGGTCTCTTCTTAAACACAGCTGATTCTTCAGCCCCAGCCAACCAGAACCCACAGATTCTCAATCCCAAATCTCACATGAACAGCCCTGATAATCTCGGTTTTCCCTTTGAAGCTTCACAAGCCAGGCTTCCATCGTCTGTAACTCTTTCAGTGTAACTGTTCCAAGCTCCATTGCAACAAACTCTGAGCATGCAATGGCTTTTCCAGCCCAAAGTTCCAAACACTTCCACAGTCCTCCCAAAAACACCAAGGTCAGTCTGTCACAGCAATATCCCACTCTCTGGTACCAATCTCTGTCCTGGTTTGTTTCTTCATTGCTGTGACAAAACACTCTGACCAATACCAATTTGGGGAGGAAAGGGTTTATTCAGCTTACATCTCCCAGGTTGCAGTTCATCAGGGAGCCCAAGGTAGGAACTCAGGGCAGGAACCTGGAGGCAGGGGCTGGAGCACAGGCCATGGAGGAACACTGCTTACTGGCTTGCTCCCCTGGCCCCTGCTCAGCCTGCTTTCTTATGCAATACAGGCCCACCTGCCCAGGGGTGGCACCACCCACAGTGGGCTGGGGCCTCCCACATTACTTATCAAGAAGATGCCCTCAGACATGGCCACAGGCCAGCTGTGTCAAGTTGACACTAAAGCTATCCAGCACATACACTTTTTGAGATGTTTCTTAGCCATCTTTATTTCCTCCTTTGAGAACTCTCTGTTTAGAGCTTTAGCCCATCTTTTAATTGGGTCATTTGGTTTCTTACTTCTTTGTTTTTTGAGTTCTTTATGTATTCTGGATGTTAAACCTCTGTCAGATGTGTCACTAGTGAAGTTTTTTTTTTCCCATTCTGATGGTTTTCTCTTCACTGTTTCATTTTTTTCTTTTTCATTATGCTTTTTGGCATAATGAGGTCCCACTTGTTAATTGCTGACCTTAATTCCTGAGCAAATTAAGTCTGATTTAGAAAATCCTTTCCTACACCTGTATCTTCTAAGTTACTGCCAATATTTTCTACTAATAGTTTCAGTATTTCCAGTTTCACATTGAGGTCTTTGATCCATTTGGAGTTGACTTTTGTGCAAGGTGAAAGATAAAGTTCTAGTTATATTCTTCTACATGGGGAGATCTAATTTTCCCAGCACCATTTGTTGAAGATGCTGTCTTTCCTCCAGTGTGAGGTGGAGATCCAGTTTTGCCAGCACCATTTGTTGAAGATGTGTCTTTCCTCCATTGTGTGTTCTTGGCACCTTTGTCAAATATCAGGTGGCTGAAATTATGTGTACTTGGATTTGGATAATCAATGATGTTCCATTGATCTATGTGTCTATTTTTGTGCCAGTACCATGCTGTTTTTATGACTATAGTTCTGTAGTATACTTTGAGACCTAGTATAGTTATCCCTCCAGTGTTGCTCTTTGTGCTCAGGGTTGCTTTGGCTATCCAGGGTGTAATGGCTAATCCTGGGTGTCAACTTGACTGGATCTGGGATTAACTGAAATGAGAGAGACTTTCTTAATTAAATCATCTGAAGCTGGAAGACGCACCCTAAATATGGGTGTTACCTTCTGATGGTAGGCCTTATAAAAGGCCATGGGTGAGGAGTTTTTGCTGCTTGCCTTCTCTCTTATTGGTGAGTTCATCTTGCTGCTGTAGACTGAAGACTAGCCAGTCTTTTGGAATGCATCAGACCTTCAGTTTGAGATTGGGACTACTGAGACATTGAGCCTAGTGGACTGAATGACTACGGATTCTCAACCTCTCCACTGTGGTGCAGCCATTGTTGGACTACTTGGACCCTATCCTGTGAGCTAAGCTGATAAATTCCTATACATATATATTCATTCTACTGGTTCTGTTTCTGTGGAGAACCCTGACTAATACATGGGGTCTTTTCTGCTTCCACATGAATTTAAGGATTTTTTTCTAATTTTGTGAAGCACGTCATGGGGATTTTGATTGGCATTGCATTGAATCTATATCTTGCTTTTGGTAGGATGGTCATTTTCACAATATTAATTCTTCCAATCCATGAGCATGAGAGGTCCTTCCATCTCCTGGTGTCTTCCTCAAACACTTTAATGATTTAAAATTTTCACTGTAGAGATCATTGGTGTCTTCGGTCAGATTTATTCCAAGATATATTTTTTTTCCAGCAATTGTGAATGGGAGCATTTCCCTGTATTCTTTCTCCAATTGCTTGTTATTGGTATATAGAAAGGCTACTGATTTTTGTAGATTGATTTTTTTTTTTTTTATGTGTATGAGTGGATTGCCTGCATGTGTGTTGGATTCCCCCAGGACTGGGGTAACAGGATGGCTGTTAGCCACCATGTGGGTGCTGGGAATAGAACCTGGGTCCTCTGCAAGAGCAGTCAGTGCTCTTAACAACTGAGCCATCTCTCCAGCCCCTGTAGATTGATTTTATAACCTGCCATTATACTGAAAGTGTTGATCAGTTCTAGGAGTTTTATGGTAGAACTTTGGGGATCTCTTATAGTGTCATATCATCTGCAAAAAGTGATAGTTTGACCTCTTCTTTTCCAATTATTACTCCTTTAATTTCCTTCTCCTCTCTTATTGCTCTAGGAAGAGTTTCAAGCACTGTATTGTAAAGGAGTGGAGATAGTGGACAGCCTTGTCTGGTTCCTGATTTTAATGGGAATAATTCCAGTTTTTCTCTATTTAGAACGATATTGGCTGTGGGTTTGTTGTATGTAGCTTTAATTACATTGAGGTAAGTTCCCTCCAGTCCAATTCCCTCTAGGACTTTGAACATAAATGCATACTGAAATTTTTCAAAAGCCTTTTCTGCATATATTGAGATGACAATGTTGTTTTTGCTTTGAGTCCATTTATATGATTAATGACGTTTATTGACTTGCATATATTGAACCATGGCTGCATCTCTGGGATAACGTCTACTTGATCATGGTGAATGACATTTTTGATGTGTGTCTGTATGCAGCTTGCAAGTATTTTGTTGAGAATTTTTGCATCTATGTTCATTAATGATATGGGTCTATAGTTTTCTTTTTTGTTTCTGTCTTTACCTGGTTTGGGTATTAGAGTGATGCTGGCTTCACAGAAGGAATTTGGGAGTTCACCCTCTGTTTTTGTTTTGAATCATTTAAGAACTATTGGTTGGAGGTCTTCTTTAAATGTCTGGTAGAATACCACTATAAATCCATCTGGGCCAGAGCTTTTTTTAGTTGGGAGGCTTTGTATTACTGTTTCAATTTCCTTATATGTTATGGATCTGTTTAAACTGTTGATCTCTTCTTGGTTTAACTTTGGTGGTTCCCATAATTCAGATATCCATCCATTTCTTTTAAATTTTCAGATTTAGTAGCGTTTAAGTTTTTAAAATATTCCCTTATAATGGTGTGGATCTTTTGGATGTCTGTTGTAATGTTTCCCCTTTCACCTCTGATTTTTTTATTTGGATTTGCTCTTTCTTTCTTTAGGTTAACTGGGCTAAGGGTCTGTCTATGTTGTTTAGCTTTTCAAAGAACCAGCTCTTAGATTCATTGATTCTTTGCATTGTTTTCTTTGTTTCTATTTCATTAATCTCTGCTCTTATTTTTGTTATTTCTTCTCTTCTGCTGGGTGTGGGTCTCATTTGTTCTTCCCTTTACAGTATTTTGAATTGTAATGTTAGGTCATTTATTTGAGCTCTTTCTAGTTTTTTAATGTAGGCACTTAGAGCCATAAACTTCCCTCTTAGGACTACTTTTTATATGTCAAGAGGTTGTGTTGTGTTGTGTTGTCCTTTTTGTGGAATTCCAGAAATTCTTTCATTTCTTTCTTAATTTCTCCTTTGACACATTCATTGTTTAGTAGTATGTTGTCCACTCTCCATGAGTTCGTGTTTTACCAAGGGCTTTGTCCAGTGTTGATTTTGAGTTTTTTGCATTGTGGTCCAATAGATGTATGGAATTATTTCAATTATTCTCCAATGCATGGAATTATTTCATTTTTTTTTTATTTGTTTTGTGGTCCAGTATGTGGTCAATTTTTGAAAAAGTTCCATGGTTTACTGAGTAGAAAGTGTATTGTTTGGTGCTTGGGTGGAATACTCAAAAGATGTCTGTTAGGTCCACTTGTACGCTATCATTTAATTCAGATGTCTCTCTGTTTATACTTTTTCCAGTTTATCTGTCTAATGGAGAAACTGGGGTATTGAAGGCCCCTACTATTACTGAGTTGGGGTTAATCTGTGTCTTAAAGTCCTGTAGTGTTGTTTTTATGAATTTGGGTGCACCACAATTTGGTGCATATATGTTAAGGATTGTAATATCTTTTTGGTTGACTGTTCCTTTTATCAAAATGAAGTGACCCTCTTTATCTCTTCTGATTAGTTTTACTTTGAAGTCTATTTTGTCAGATATTAGAATTACAACCCCTGCTTTTTTCTTAGTGTCATTTTCTTGGAATATTCTTTTCCATCCTTTTACCTTAAGGTAGTGCCTGTCCTTAAAGGTGAGATGGGTTTCTTGCAGACACCAAATAGATGGATTTTGTTTCTTAATCCATTCACTTAGCCTGTGTCTTTGGACTGGGGAGGTCAACCTATTGATATTTAAGGTTATTGAAAGATGTGTATTGGTTGCCATCATTTTGATTGCTGTTTTTGTTCTCTGTCTAATTTTGTGTTTCCTAGATTATTTTCTGTTTTGTCCCTAGGATATAGCTATTTTTCTCTCTGTTCTCTGTATTGCTTCAAGTACTCTTTGAAGGGCTGATTTTGTGGACATGTATTCTTTCAGGCTACTCATGTCATGGAAGCTTTTTCTTTCCCCCTCAAATATAATAGACATTTTTTTGCTGTCTAAAGTATTCTAGGCTGGTATCTATTGTCATGTAGAACTGGAAATACCTTAGTCCAGGCTCTTCTGAGTTTCATAGTTTGCTTTGATAAGTCAATTGTAATTCTGATGGGCTTTCATTTATATGTGACTTGTTGTTTTTCTTTTACTGCTTTTAGTATTCTCTCTCTGTTCTGTAGAACTGTTTTTACTATGATGTGTCATAGTAAAACTATGTGTGAATATATGTGTTCTACTGTTTTTACTATGTGTAAAAACAGAGTGATTATGCTATGTGTAAAACTATGTGTGACCGTACGTGTCATACTGTTTTTACTATGATGTGTCATGGGGAATTCCTTTTCTGATCCTGTCTATTAGTATTCTGATCCTGTCTATTTAGTATTCTCTCTTTGTTCTGTAAAACTTTTTTTACTATGATGTGTCATAGTAAAACTGTGTGTGACTATATGTGTCATACTATATGTGTCATACTGTTTTTACTATGATGTGTCATGGGGAGTTTCTTTTCTGATCCTGTCTATTTGGTGTTCTATGTGCTTCTTGTATTTGTATGGGGATGTCTTTCCTTAATTTTGTTAAATTCTCTTCTACGTTCCTGTTTAAGATCTGGTCAACACCATTAACCAGAAATTCTCCTCCTTCATCTATTCCTATGATCTGTAAATTTGGTCTTTTCATGGTGTCCCACATCTCTTGCATATTCCATTCCTGTGTTTTTTAAAATTTCCATAATCTTTGCTTGAGTGGTGCAATGCTTCAATTTTATCTTCCAGTGTTGATATTCTGTTTTCCATTTCATTCATTCTAGCAGTGAGGCTTTCCCTTATTTTATCAAGTTGGCTTATTGAGTTTTGCACTTCCTTCTTCATTTATGCCTGAGTTTTCTTCAATGTTTCTACCTCTTCTGTGAATTCATTCAGAAGTTTATCCCTATCTTCTTTTAGCTCTTTGATTTGTTTGTTCATGTGTTCTTTAAATTTGTTGAATCCCTTGATCATGTTTAGATTGTTCTTTTAAATTCAGTGTTCTGGGTTATCTCTAGGGGGTCCTCTTCTACAGGATTGGTGGAGTTTGGTGGGGATACAGTGTTTTGGTTTCCATTTTATTATTCCTTGGTTTTCCATTTTATTAATCTTTCATTGTGATTTTGGCATGTGAATTTCTTTTGTTGTTTATGGTACTGATATGAGAAGTAAGTTGAAGTATGCTTCTTTTTGTATTATCCAGGTGTCTAGATCCACTCTTTATTGGTTATGTAAAGCTGGTTGGTACAGGGTTCAGGTTATCTCAGGTTTAATTTTGAGGGAACTGATGGCTTTAGATCAGCTATTCAGGAGTACCCAGAGAAACCCAATTCAGGTTCCAGTCAGGTACACTCAGGCTTCCTTCACCACCTGGAGGCAAGATCCGGGGCCTCTTAGGCAGTCCCCTGCCTGAGGCAAGCTAGAGCGAGGCCAGAACTTGGCACTCTCTTGCAATTTGCTGAGATCAGAGCCACTACCCCAGTGGAGGTCAGAATCCCTCTCTCAGGTTGTATGCTAGGAACTCAGCCTTACCCTACCAAAGACAGTTCTGCCCTGGCTCCTTGGGAGGGGCCTCATGAAATCCCAGATAGGAGGATGGGTATGGCACAAATAGGGGAAACTTAACACCATGTGGAGGCAGGATCTGGGGGCTCACCGGCAGTCCACTGCGTTCGCAGGCCCTATGCTTGAGGGAGGCCAGAGGGAAGCCAGAACTCGGTACTCTCTGGCAGTCTCCTGAGATCAGAGCCTCTACACCAATGGCAGTCCAAACCCACATTCTCAGGCCACAAAAGAGACTCTTTATCCCTTCCACCATGGAAGGAAACTGCAAAAATGCACCATCTATGATCTAGAAGACTTGTTCTATGGAGACATAAAATCTACTTACATTTTCATTTTCGAATTTCCCACAACCATGGCCTGTGAGAAATAAAGTTGTTTCAAAGCTATCCAGTTTATGATAGCTACTATGGCAAATTGAGAAGACTGAGACACCCAGTATAACTATAAGACAAGCTGTCTTAGTTACTTTTCTGTTGTTGTGACAAAAACAGTGTGACCAAGAGAACTTACCGAAAAAAAAAAAAAAAAAAAAAAAAGTTTGAGCATACAGTTCCAGGGGAATTAGAGTCCTTCATGGAGAGGAAGAATAGTGGCAGGAAGTGGCTGGAGCTGGAGCAGGAGCAGAAAGCAGAGGTTCACATCTTCAAGCAGGCATAGGAAGCAGAGAGTGATGGAGTTCTGGCAAGACATAAGAACTCTCTAAGCCAATCCCCAGTGATTTCTCCAGCAAGACCACAACTTCTAAGACCTCCCAAAACAGCACCACTAACTGGGGACAAAATGTCCAAACACTCGGAGTCTGTGGGGGACATTCTCATCCAAACCACCACACAAGCATTGCCAAAATCCAATCGGAGAAAATTCTGCAGAAGACCTGGCCTCTCTCCTCCATTCTGTCAAGATCATCCAAACCAAGCAAAGCCTGAAAGTACCTTGCAGTCAGAGAGGGGTAACAAGAAGTGACTGCTAATTGCAGTGTGACATCTTGCTAAAGGCATGGGGGGAGGTGACATTCTACTAAAGTGTGATTAATGATAATGCACCTATATCAGTTCTTTTATTGTGGAAAATGAGGCATCAGAATACAAAATATGAAGTGCAGAGAGTTAATGATGGCATATGCATTCTAACCATATGTGGTGGTTTGAATGAAAATGTCCTCCAAAGGCTCCAAGTATTTGGACGTTTTGTCCCCAGATGATGGTGCTGTTTTGTGAGGTTTTAGAAGGTGTGGCTATCCTGGAGGAAGCATGTCACTGGGGGTGGGCTTAGAGAGTTCTTAAGCCTTGCCAGATCTCCAGTTACCCTCTTGCTTGCTTCCTGTGCTGGTGTGATGATGTGAGAGCTTTACTTCTGCTGCTCATGCTCTAGCCACCTCCAGCCACCTCTGCTGCCATGCCTCTCCACCAAGAGGGACTGTAATTCCCCTGGAACTGTAAGCTCAAATAAACGCTTCTTTCTATAAATTTCTTGGGTCAGTGTTTCTATCACAGCAACAGAAAGGTGACTAATAAAGTAATTGGCACCAGAGAGTGAGCTGTTGACTGTCAAGAACCTGACCATGTCGGGTTTTGGAAGAATGTGGAAGACTTTGGAAGCTTGGACTAGAAAATTAGTTGATTGCTGTAAGCAGAGCTTAACAGGCCATTCTAGTAGGTGCCTAGAAGAAAATAGTGCTGAGAACAATGTAGTTGCAGAGGGAAATAAGGACTTAAGCAGCACTTGGGATATTTTGGCAAAGAGTCTGGCTGGAGTCTGCCCTAGACTAAAAAGCTTACCTGAGGGTAAGCTGAAAAGTAACAGACTAATTTCTTTGGCAGAAGAAATTTTAAGACAGCCTAATGTAGAAATGGTGGTGTGGCTATTAATGGTGATTATTTCACAGATATACAGTGAAAGAGAGCAAATGAGGCAGAAAGAAATATAGTTTGTATTGAAAAAGAGCACTAGGAAGATAAATGTTGGAGCTCTGCATGTGATGGAGAGGATCTCATTGATAAGGAAATTAGAGTGATTAAGGAGATTAAAGTGATTAAAGAGGGGCCTAGAGATTCAAACTTAAACAATGGAGAGAGTGCCTCTAGGGCAAGACCACACCCAGTTAAACCTCCAATTTGTGAAAGGAAAATGCTGTAGAGGCCCTGGAAGAGAAAAGCTTTTAAAATGGATAAAGTAGGCTAGAGTCCACCCTAAACTTGCAGTCAAACTTGGCAGTGTTGCTCACCTGGTGTAGCTTTAGAGGCATGAAAGATGCTAGAGTGATGGGGTCATCAATTCTTCCTCCCAGGTTTCAGAGCACCTTGGAGGCCAGGCAGCATGAAGCAGGGGTTCCCCTGCCTAGAGAAGGCCCTGGTAGGCCTTTGCATGAAGCTGTGAAGGTGAATCCTGATTGGCAATGGAGACCCCAAGAAGTTTGTGATGCCAGAACTGTGAGGCATGTGCCAAGAAGACCTGCACACCGGGAGTGGTACCAGTACAAGAGATGTGTGTTGCATGCAGAAAAACTAGAGAGGCTGAATATCTAAGCCCTTTGGAAGTCCCAGAAGTTGGATGTGGAGCCACTGGATTTGGTGTTTTCCCTGCTGGTTTTCGGTCTTATTTTGGTCTGGTATTTCCTTACTATGCCTCCATTCCTCCCTTTTGGCATGGTAATGTGTAATCCATTCCACTGTATGTTGAGAGTATGCAATTTGTCTTTTGATTTTATAGAGGCTTACAGTTAAGATATTTACCTGAGTCCACTTTGGATTGTGGACTTTTGAATAGTATTGAGACTGATAATGACTATTGGAATTTTAAAAGTTGGACTAAATGCATTTTGCATTTTATATGGTCATGAGCCAAGGGGGCCATGGGTTGGAATGTGGTGGTTTGAATGAAAATGTCCCCCATAGGCTCCAAGTATTTGAACATTTTGTCCCCAGATGATGGAGCTGTTTTGGGAGGTTTTAGAAGGTGTGGCTATCCTGGAGGTAGCATGTCACTGGGGGTGGGCTTAGAGAGTTCTTAAGCCTTGCCAGATCTCCAGTTGCTCCCTTGTTTCCTGTGCCTGCTGGAAGATGTAGAACTTAGCTTCCTTTCCTCTTCTCCAGCCACCTCTGCCACCATGCCTCCCTGCCAAGATGGACTGTAATTCACCTGGAATCATAAGCTCAAATAAATTCTTCCTTCTATAAATTGATTGGGTCAGTGTTTCTATCACAGCAACAGAAAAGTGACTAAAAATCCATAAATCAAGAATGAATGAAATTACTAAGCAAGTAGATTCAGAGTTTCTATGGGTTAGGATGATATAAATGCCCTCCAAATGTATACTGTGATTGAATTTGATCCATGGTGTTACTTTATGGAGCGGCATTAAGAGGTGAGGCTCACAGAGAAGTCCTTAGGTTCCTGGAGACATGCACTCAGAATGGATTGCTGCTTTGGCACATTGCTCCAACACAAGCCCTTGTCATTGTTGTTTATCACTCGCCACTCACCATGGGGCCTTTTACCAGAACTGTGCTCACACCTAGACTTTATCCTGGAGCCTCAAAAACTGTGAACAATATAAGCCTCTTCTTTTTATGTCCTCATGGATTGATGAGCTTGATTAGCTAGTTATTCCAGTAGAATCAACCTGTGAAATGTTCCATGATTCCACCACATTGCAGACAAAGCTTTCAACATATGAATTTCTGATAGACACACTCTAACCACATCCAGTCACAGCAAGTAAATAATGTCAAGTACGAGGCTATGGAGAAATATACTGTGTTCTGTCATTAAAAAAAAAAAAAAAAAAAAAAAAAAGAGTGAAAAGGAAAAATCTATTACAAGTAAATGTTTTTCTTGCACAAAAAAATCATACGTATTTAAAGAAAACATAGATACTTGGTGATGGTGAGTAGAAAATAATTGATGTGATAATCATGAGATTGATTTCCTTATGAGAATGAATTTCTGTTGTCTGTTTGAAAATTATTTGATTGCGTGTTAAACTTAAAACCAGTCTTACCAAGTAATTTTTATCCATGTAAATATTTTAACCAAAGGATAGTATTGGGATGCAGAACAAAGAATGTTCTGTATGCTATACCTATATAATTAGATTTCTTACAGCCATTACAATTACATAAAGGAGATCGCTATTCATTAAGCTGTGTCCCTTAAAGTCCTGTTGAAGCTCTAACCTCCTGAGTGTTGAGGTTGGGATGGAGACTTTAAGAAAGAAGGCCCCACCACACCCCACGCTGCTCCTTCTCCAGCGGAAATCCACATGACAACATAATCTGAAGGAAGCTATGTGCAACTGAGGAAACAAGATTTCCCTAGTAAAGAAGCCCAGTGGTGCTGTGACTTTGGATGACTAGGAGATAAAGAAACTATTTTCACTATAGATACTTAGTCTGTGGTATTTTATTATGATAGATTGAGCTAACTAATACAGAAATCATTCTTTGACTCAAAAAAAAAAAAAAATGCTTATGGTACATTGTTAAAAAGGTAAAAGCAAGCCACCATGCCTTTGATCCCTGAGGCAGGCAGATATCTGTGAGATCCAGGCCACCCTGAGTTCACAGGAAGTTCTAGGCCACAGGGGCTACAGGGAGACTGTCTCAAAAAAAGGGCTAAGTAACTAAGAATTATATGCATACCATCTCAGTTTTAAAAGTAAGTATTCCTCTATGTTGGAATCCCTGATGCTTTTAATTTACCCTTAGTTTCCCATTTCTATAATATAATTTTCTTGACAATGACCAGGAATTACTTTCTATCATATAAATATTCCTTATTGTATAAGGAAATATTTGCAACAGAGAGATGGAGGTAAATGTAGAGCAAAAGTTATTTTGAAATGTAAACAAGGGAATGTCACAGTTCTCATCTATGAAATTCATTATCGTGAAAATGATATGTGCCATAAGCTCTGGGGTCTTGGCCTCAAACAATGTTGAGAAGCAAAAGAAGTTGAAATTGTTGGGTGGGGATGTCAGTGACCTCCAGGTATACCAGATGGCCTGTGATCATGAACTTCTCTGAAAGAGGAAGAGACCATGTTGAAGCAATTTCAGTCCATCCTGCCCTGATGGTAACTGGGTCATGGATGAAACCCGCTGTGAGCTTGCCAAAGGCAGTGTGCAAGGTCAAGCAGTGTGACTTGTACACTTAGGAGTGGAGGGGCTGGGGCCATAAGGAGAACATGGGCAGCTCAAAATGAGGCAGTCCTTTCCCAGCAGCCAGCAAGCTCACACAGTGAAGCCAAATAAACATGAAAATCATAAGACTCTCAATTATACTAAAATAAGAGATTTAGACACATGAAAACAAATGCAAGTCAACAAAAGAGAAAACAGAAATTTTAATTTAAATGGATTTAGAAATTCCTGTTTGAAAATGAAAATGTTAATGAACAATACAATAATAAGAATAATAAGCCTCCTATCCTTTCTCCTCTCAATCTCTCTCTCTCTCTCTCTCTCTCTCTCTCTCTCTCTCTCTCTCTCTCTCTCTCTCTCTGTCTGTGTGTGTGTGTGTGTGTATGTGTGTGTGTATGTACATATTAGTGAGTAACAGAAAACAGAAAAAGATTTCCCTACGAAGAGTTCTGTTCAGCACTCAGTGGAATCCAAATCCACCAAAAACTACATATGTGATTTTGGTGATGATACTCAGTTCCATTTAATTTCCATTCTAATTGGAAATGGTGCACTAGAGAACAAAAAAGATGATAAGCCATCAGAGAACTTATTAATTCCAGGAGTAAGGAAGATAATGTTTGCATTTGCCAGAGAAGAAGCAATTAAAGTGAGATTATGATTGAAAGGGGTAAGAGGCAAGCATATAAAACAGAAGCAGTAGAAAGATACAGAATCAGCAGCAAGAGGGAGCATGTGGCATTGTGATTGGTTATGATGAAGCCTTGCAGAATTTTAATAGACTGTAATAGTCTGTCATACAATTTGTCCTATATGATAATATTATTTGCCTTAGTAAATGATGGTACATTGAAGGCTTTGTGACAGCAGACAGAGTAATCAATGTGTTGCAAACTCTAAACTGGTGAATGCATGGAGTAATAAATCTGTGGCACTGAAATATTAGTGATATTAATAAAAATTATAATAATGTCTACAATGGAGCAACAATAATTATGGAAAGCATTTATAGTTCACTAAGAACACATACTACGCCACTTTATTATCACTTTAGTTTTATGTGTATTCTTTCTGCAGAAAGGTTTTTTGATTTACAGATGGACATTTGAGAAGATGCTCCTATGTTAAAATATATTAAAATATGGCAGCATCTTCTCAAATGTTCTTCCGCAAATAAAAAACACTTTCTCAAGTCTGATTCTTTTAAGCTTTTGCAGCCTGGAAATATTGGTTGCAATACATTGAATAACCTGTCAGTAGCATAAACGACTTGTCCATGATGGAGTATGGACATCTAGATTTTTGTATTCAAATGTCAAAAAATAAACTATATGTTTAATACATCAAGACAAAAACACAGTGGATTCTGGGGTTCAAATGTCTTCAGAACCAAGCTGTTCTGTCCATAGGCTTTCTTTCTAGAGAGGATTTTACCTCGGCAGTATGCATGCTTACTACTAATAGCAGGAATTAAAAAATTTTTATCTAATGTTCAGACAGTGATATCATAAAATGCTTCATGAGGAATTGTGGGTCATTCACTCATCTCAATTACAGAGGCAGGATTTATCATCAACAGTTCCCTAGGAGCCACATAGAGTAATTGTATGCTGTTATAGAAAGAAATGATTTCTCTCAGGTAAATATAGTCTCTTCTATGCAATATCGAGGCTCTGCTCTTCTGTACATTTTAATCTACCATTTCGAATAGGTCCTTACCATATTCTTCTTGAGTTTGAAATTACTGTTTTTCAATGCTATACTATCTTACATTTACATGCATGTGCATGCACACGTCATACACAGTTTCCATTCAAGACTAAAAGGGAAAAACAACACTAAAAGGGAAAAAGCAATGCCATTCTTCAAAAACAGAGGGAAAATAAACTTCCAACCTATAAGAATATAACTAGTGGAGCTAAGAATTAAATATATATGTATTATAAAATTGTATGCATATATGAATTCATTTCAGGGGCCCTTGTGCAAGACTATCCTTAATAAAATGAGAGTGGAAACCATAAAATGTTAAGAGATGAAATCAGGAGATCTAATCCAGATCTAGACATGACAATGTAGGCCTGGTGACCACAGCTACTCAGACGGGTGAAATATGAGACTAGCAGGCACCAGGCCTGCCTGGGTATAGAGTGAGTTCAAGGCCAGTCTGCCCTACTTAGTGTGATTTTATCTCAAAACAAAAGATAAAATAAGTCTATGACTATAGCTCAATGTCAGAGAGCTTGTTTAGCATGTGCAAGGGTCTGGGTCCAATCTCTAGCATTGAAAGGATAGAGAAGAGAAGAAGAAACAGAAAGAAAAGGAAAAAATCCAAGCAAAGAGTCAAGGAAAAGTTTTGTCTCTTATGAAGAAAAGTTCTGATAGAGTTCTAAACAAAATTAATTAGACCAAGAAATACATATGCATTTTTATCACCCATATATCATATGTATATTTGGAAGACTTTGTGACTCCAGGAAAGATGCTTCTAAAAAACAAAATAAATTGATGTGTTATGGATGTCTTGGGACATTGAGATGTGTTAGTTATATTACAGAAATGAGAAATAAGAATATGAAAAATGATCATCTCTAGAGTTAGCAAAATGCTGTGCGATAATGGAATTATAGCTGAATTATAACTTTAGTACATCATGTGTGACAGACCAAAGTTTAAAAGTTTTTACTTTTTAAAACATGAAATATTTATTTTACAAAAATACTATAAAATTTCAGTGGTTTTCAAAATGTGTTCCAGAACAGCAGTCTTGGGACCATGTGAGAAACTATGACTGTGACCCTTCTTTTATATGGAATACAGATTGTCGGCTCCTACTTCAGAACTACTGAATTAGAAAGGCTGAGAATAAAGTCCTCAACTGATTCTTCCTCTGCCCATCACTCATCTTAATGTATACTATGGCTTGGAAGCCTTTCCTATTATTGTCTTCGAAGGGTGTGACTACAGGACTTGAAGGAAATTTAGAAAGCTGAATACTCCTGTAAAAGAGTAAACTGTTAACAAAAAGCACATGAAACAAAACAGCAATTTAAGATTATTTTAAGTAATTTTTGTTGATTCTTTGAGAAAGTCATACACTGTATTTTGATCCTATTCATCCCTCTTTCCCCATCTCCTCTCAGATCCACCCCACTTCCATATTTTCCCCTTTATGTCCCACTGTTATTTTTAAGTCTAAGTTGTGTTCCCCAAATACTCTTATGTGTAGGTTGATGCCCTAGAGTGCTGGGATTAAAAGCCTGCATCCACAGACCCAGCTTTTTTCATAGATTCTTAAAAAATATTGTAATAAATCCACAACAGAAGAATTTACTCAAAATAATAAATAGAAAATATGGCACAGAGAGTGGCTCTTTATTCCTATTTCAGTTTTACCATTCATTGTCATGGCAAGATATGTGTATGTTTGCTAATTGGAACAAATAGTAAATTGTAACAGACTAGAAATAGATGTTTTAAGAACAGCAAGAGAGATTGTGTATATTTGTGCAAATATATCATATTCTGTAGTATAGCATGCTCTGTGTGTGTGTGTGTGTGTGTGTGTGTGTGTGTGTATAGACAATCAGCTTCACCTGTTGAATCAATTTTTGTGAGTCTTAAAGGCATATGTATTTGTTCCTGTGGACGTATTTCCTGAAAATCAGATATTATGGCTGAAGATTAGGTGACCATTTCAGAAGTTACTAAAGACCGTCCCCCCAAAGCCAATAGGGATAGTAAAGAAGCAATGTGATTGATGTTCAAAATGAACTACAAAAACTGATGATCTACTGCTACTTTATAGATTTGTTTTACTTTTTCCTTCTCTCTCTCTCTCTCTCTCTCTCTCTCTCTCTCTCTCTTTCTCTCTCTCTCTCCCTCTCTAGCTGTCTCTCTCTCTCTGTCTGAAGAGACCAGAAAAGATCCCCTGGAGCTGGAGTTACAGGCATTGTAAGCTGCCCCAAGTGAGTGCTAGGAACCGAACTCAGAACCCCTAGAAGAGTATCTGGAAACTGCTGATCTGTCTCTCCAGCCCCATGACCAATTGTTATGAAGGAAAAGAGAAAATTAGAGTCAGATATAGGCATAACACTATAGCTTGGGATAGTGGCAGAATATCAGCCCTGAAAACTGAAGACAATGGATCTTCAGAACCTGCAGTACAAAAGACTCAAAAACTACAGCTATGGATTTCTCTGCTGTCTATCTCTGCAGAAGTGAGTGTTAAAGTTATTCTGTTGATCTCTCTGGGTAGAAGGAAAGAACTTTCTTAAGATGCCTGAACTACTGGCACAGTGGATTCTTTATTGTCATGTTGTGACTGACCAGTAAACATTGTTGGTGATGATCTATTGGTTTGCTGTTGTTTTTTTGTTTTTTAGGGCCAGGGCTGATAATATAAAACTAACCCAAAACAACGATTTATATTTTCATGACTGCTTGATAGATAACTAAACAGAATGTCTAAATGTCTATACAGATGAATTGATCAACCATTTTCTCACTTTTCAGATAACCTCTGCCTTGCACAGACCCTTTTGATTTATCAGAAGATTTAACTGTGTACAGTATTTAGGTTTACATAGAGTGGGATGAATTTTAATGAAAACCATTTATCATCTTCAGGACTTAGTCAATACATGTCCAAGTCAAACCTGCTACTCTTGCAAAGTTCAGCATGTTGTAGCGGGATCATACCTACTCCTAGAAAAAGGACTTTGAAATCAGTATGAAGAAAATATCATCAACAGAGTGGATGGAATTCTGTTGATGATAATAATTATCAGTCTCAAAAAGATGATAGTGAGTAAATATTTGTAACTCAGCTTTATGATGATAATGTGAGCAATAATAATAATTATTTATTGTGTGCTTACTGGACATCATACTGAAAGTCAGGAGTTTCTCTAAAACTCATCAAGAATGTTCTACTTTATGTCTACAAAAACTTGAAGATAGGAGATATAAGAGTAACAATGTAAAGATGAGGCTGTGTGGCTTGTGTGCTCAGGAGCATAAACTCCTGATTTTTTAAATTGACATTTTAATTGAATTCATATGGTATATTAGTTTATGAGCTTTAAGAATTTTTATGATTAATTGCAAATACCTAACGTTTGCAAACTCCAAGATATGGTAATAAATTCCCTGGTAAATCAATGTCCATAATAAAGGATTTAACCTCTCCTATATGAACCTGTTTTTCAATTCCTATCTCTGTAGACTGTGCACCTCCATTTCATACTTCAAACACAAATTGATAATCAAAAGAAGAGACTTTGACATTTAATATATAAATAGTTAAGGTGCTCCTTGGTATATATAGATTTTCAATTAAGGTTCATTATTCATTAATGATTAACACTATTATTTTGAGAATAATATTTTTGTTGTTCATGTTCCTTTTTGTTATACTTATGGTCATTTTGTATAAAATAGAAATTGTATAAAATAAAGCAACTTTATAAAAATGCACCAAGGGTCATGACCTGTCTTGTACTATTCAAAAGAAGAATTCGTGTCAATATAGTTTTTCTACTTTGTAATATTATAAATAATTGTAGCATAACACTTTCTATTGTCACAAAATATTTTATAAGTAAATTGTATAAAATGGTTGCATTATAAATATCTGAAATACTAGAGAATTTGGGGTAACTAAAGCTTCTTAGTTTATTACTGACTGCATTAAGTAGACAGTCATTTTTTTGTTATTCAAAGTAAATGTCATGATGCCAGCTGCACTATAGATGATTGGTGCATATTTGTGACAGTTCGGTGGGATATTGAAGCATGCACACAAGTGCTTGATTCTGAATATTAATGAATTGGTATTTTAAAATGAACCTTTCAAGGTTATGTGTATCATATATGTTCATAGTGTCAGCACCCACACTAGTGTTTGCTGTATTCACAAAGCATTAACCCACAGGGCTGGGTGAGCAATTAACCCAAAGTGAAACTGTCATGGCTTCTAGTACTGCTGATCTCAAAGGATTCTTCTAGATAACAAGGTCCCTTAAGGCTCCCCGGCTCAGATTCTGCATATCATGTCCATGCCTACACCTCAATCCCTGTGAGTCAACAATACCTGTAAGCACTGTCCCTGTGTGACCTCCAGTCAGTGAGCATCAGTGAAGAAATGCAAACTTAGAAGCATGAGATATGCCTGACCAAGTGTGCCATTAGGGTCGATTTTCTCCATCACACTAGAATGATAAATTAATTAAATAAGCTGTTGGAGAAAGTTAAAGTTTTGCATCTGGGGGGTAGTTTATTTTATATGTTGAACCAAATATCTCCACAACATTCTGTGTTGATTTCTTAGACAATTAGAAAGTTTAATCTCTCCAAGATGAGTAAATAAGTTTTTTTTTAAGTCAGACCGATGATCTTATAGTGTATAATATTAGATATATATATATATTTTATCAGATTGGAGAAAATAGGAAACAAAATTTAATATATCATATAATTAAACATATAATATTTAATTTAATTTTTATATTAAATACAATAGGCAATACAAATGAGTGAAAAACATTGGTAGTCATAGAGTAAATAAAAATAAAATTTGGCACTGAAGTTATTATGGAAATGAATAATTTGGTTGACAGAAATATATTGGTACACTAAGAAGATGTTTTTTGCAAGAAAATAAGTTAAATCAGTTTCTAATTCCACATACAGTTTAACTGTGAACAGATCAACAACTGTATAAACCTGAACATAAAACTAAGATATTATCACTATTCTGAAGAAAAAAATTACTGAATTAAAATAGAAAATATTTTAATAAAAATTGAGGCCTTATTAAGCTCAAATACATATAATTTAAAAACTTTCCTACTATATATTGCTAACCTTTACAAAAATGCAAAGGTATGTTATCTCAGTTACATTACTGTAATATCAATCATATTTGATGGATTTACTTGACAATATACTTCCATTAGCTTAATTTAAACCCATGAGTTGTTTTTGTTGATGTTTATTCAGAATAGTCTAGAAATCAGCTGTGTTTTACATGAGACTATGGCAAAGCACTCTTCTTTGATAAATGCTTGGCATGGGCCTCAGCAAAAAGATACCAAATTAAAAAGTTTATTATTGTCAGTAGCATGTATGACCTTTACTATAACTGCATATCAGCTGTCAGTAATAATCCAAGGCTGTACTTTCGATGATAAAATAAAAGACTTTGAATATATTGAAAATATATATGTATATATATATAGTTTGTTACTGCTTCTGAATTTGATACATGCAAGTAATGCATTTGGATCTAATCCACCCCCATTCCTTCCCCTCAAGCTTCCTCCCTATCCCCTCTCACCACATTTCTCTAACTTCATGTGCCTTTAAAAAAATATTTGCTGAGCCCATTTAGTGCCACCACTAAGTGCACTGGTGAGGGGAAGCCTTAGGGGACTCGTCCCTGAAGAAAACTCGCTATCTCGCAGCAGCTATTAATTGCCTATTGCTCCTCAGCTAGAGATGGGACTTCATGAAACTTCCCCTATCCATGCTAGAATGTGGGCTGCCTTTATCCTGGCCAGGTTTTTTTGCATGCAGTGATAGTCACTGTGAGTACATTTGTAAAAATCCCTTTCATGAACATTCAGGAACAAAAATCCTATAAAACACCAATATATGAGAAAAGAAACTCCACAGGACATAGTATAATTAAAACAGTAAAAACACAGAATAGGGGCTGGAGAGGAGTCAGTGGTTAAGAGCACTGAATGCTCTTGAGGAAGACCTGGGTTTGAATCCCAGCACTAACATAGCAGTTAACAACTATTTGTTAACTCCAGTTCCAAGAAGTCCAATGCCCTCTTCTGGCTTCTGTGGACACTGGACATGCACTTACATACATGCAAGCATAACAGTGATATACTTAAAAGAAAAATAAATTCAAAAAATTTAAAAGCATGGAATAAAGAAAAGATATTGAAAGCTGCAAGAGAGATAGGCCAATTTACTTATAAAAGAAGGCCCATCAGAATGACACCTGATTCTTTGACAAATTTTTTATACCCAGAAAGGCCTGGAAACATGTACTACAAGTTCTAAAACACCATCATGGAGGTTTGAATGAGAACATCTTCCACAGACACTAAGTAGGTTTGTGACACTGTTTGGGGAGGGTCATGAAATCTTTGGGAGGTGTGGCAATACTGGAAGAAGGATGCCACTGGGGGAGGGAGGGAGGTTTGAGAGTATATGAATGACTGTGCCCACTTCCAGTTTGTCTCTTTCTGTTTCCTGCTTGAAGATATGAGCACTCAGTGCTCAACTTTGGCTCCCTCCTGCCACCATGCCTCCCTGCCATGATGGACTCGTGACATCTGGAACCATAAGTCAAATAAACTCTTCCTTCTGTGAGTTGCCTTGGTCATGTTGTTTTATCACTGTAACAAAAAAGTAACTAATACAACCACAATTGTCAACCCGGACTATAATACCCAGCAAAAGTATCTGTTAAAAACTGAAGGAGAAATTAAAGTTTTTGATGTTAAGAAACAGGTTAAAGGAATTTATGAGCACTAAACCAACTCTATATAGGATACTGGAAGGAATTACTTAGATCCAAATAGCAGGATAAATATACTCAAGAGGTGTAGGAAATAAATAATTCCAGAACAGTTAATCAAACATGGTCTGAGAAAATAACACTAAAACAACAGAATAGCAGGATTTGATGCACATCTTTCATCAGTAACTCAATATTAACAGTCTTAGTTTACCTATTAAAGATACACAGACTAGCAGATTAGATTGTAAAACAGGATCCACCTTTTTTCAACCTCTAAGAAACATATCATACCATCAGGATAGAAACTATCTTAGGGTAAAGGATGGAAAAGGTATTCCAAGCAGATGAAATTAAGAAACTAAGTAGAAGCAGCATTCAAATACCTGACAAAATGGATTTCAGACTGAAATTAGAAGACATAAGGAAGTTCACCCCATGTTCATTAAAGGACAATCCACCAAGAGGATCCTAAATATATACACAGGTGTATCCAACTTCATAAAAAATACAGTTCTAGATCTAAATCACAGGTTAACCCAGCATGGTGACAGTAGTCAACTGAATACAACATTCTAAGCAATATACATGTCATTAGGACAGAAAAAAAAGAAAGTTTAGAGTTAAATGACATCAGAAGTCAAATTAACCTAACAGACATCTACTGAACATTTCACTCAAAACTAAATACATATTCATCTCAGCAGAAAATTTCTCTAAAATCCAGTACATATTAGCACACAAAACAGGCCTCAACAAATACAGGAAAATTAAAGTTACAGCCTAAATTCTATCTGACCACAGTAGAGTAACAGTAGATATCAACAGCAAAGAAACTACATAAAGCACACAAAATCATGACGACTAAACAATACACTACTAAATGATGAAAGAAAGTCAAAAAGAAGTAAAAAAATTTCTTAGAATTGAATGAAATGAAAACATAAAATGACAAAATCTACAGGACTCAAGGAAGGCAGTCCTAAGAGGAAAGTTTATAGTACCCAGTGCCTACATCAAAAAAATTTGAGATTTCAAATTAATACCTTAAATGATGCTTCTGAAGTCCTTGAATAAAGAAAAAAAAACAACACCCAAAACAGTAGATAGAAAAAGATAATGCCTAGAACTTTCATAATGTTGCTTAATTGATACAGGAATGGATGACTTCATTATTACTAATTTTCATGTACTAAAACCTTGCCATGCATTAATATGCATACCAAAGTTAAAAATATGTGTGTGTTATCTATTGAATTTCATTTTATGATGAAAAATGTTAAGTAAAATCAATACTGAAAATAAAGAGTTTTGAGGTTGAGGGAATTCAGGGAAATGTAGTCTATTACAGCAAAGTTTGAAATCCATGTTTTTAAATAATCTTTCATGCTGAATTAAAAATGGAAAACAATATTGGTTTTTGCCAAATAAAAGAGTAGTTAAGTCATATAGCACATATTTAACACATGTAAGGTCCTGATATGTGTGTGTGGGGGGGAATGCAGGAGAGAGAGAGAGAGAGAGAGAGAAATTAGCATTCCAGAAGAGACTTATTATAAAGTATAAAGTAGAATGTTGAAGGACTTACAAAATGAGACACTGTGTGTGTGTGTGTGTGTGTGTGTGTGTGTGTGTGTGTGTATGAGGAGATGCAGAAGAGGCACACAAAGAAGAGGCACACACATACAGAGAGAGAGAGAGAGAGAGAGAGAGAGAGAGAGAGAAATTAGCATCCCAGAGTAAACTTTTAAAATATAAAGTAAAATGTTGAAGGACTTACAAAACGTGACATTAGAGTGGTTTGAATAAAAATGTCCTCCATAGCCTCTAAATATTTGGACACTTTGTCTCCAACTGGTGGAGCTGTTTGGGAAGGCTTTAGGAGGTGTGGCCATGCCAGAGGAAGCACACGCGTCACTAGGAGTGGGTTTAGAGAGTTCTTAGGCTTTGCCAGATTTCCTGTGACTCCCTGTCTCCTGTACTTGCTGGAAGATGTGCGTGCTCCTCCAGCCATTCCCTGCCATGCCTCCCTGCCATGATGGACTCAATTCCTCTGGAACCATAAGCTAAATAACTGTTCTTTCTATAAGCTGCTTTGGTCAGTGTTTCTATCACAGCAACAGAAAAATAACTAATGCAGCCTATTATTTAAATATTATTTAAAATATTAACTAATATTTGTTGAGTATTATCTTATGTACTATATGTATTTTACATGCTATCTTATTTATTCTTCACCAGAAATGTGAACATAGGCATTACTTAAAGCATACTAACAGTCACATCAGCAAACTTAAGATGTTCTAACGCTCAAAACGATTGAGGTTCTTGTTCACAAGGTATTATTGGATCAGTAAACAGATTTGAAATGTGTCTTCTAAGCTGGAGAGATGGCTCAGTCGTTAAAAGCACTGGCTGCTCTTGCAGAAGGCCTGGGTTCAAATCCCACATGGCAGCTAATAATCATCCATAACTCCAGTTCCAGGGGATCTGTCAGGGTCTTCTGTCTTCCGTCCTCTGTGGGCATTGCACAACATAGGTGCACTTACAATCAGGCAGGCAACATGCTCATACACATAAAATAAAAATAAAGAAAAAGAAAAGTGTCTTCCATGCAACAATTCCATGTCACAAATACAAAGGCTGTTCAGCTTAATGCTACCTCCATTGCAGAAAATGGAGAGAGAGAGAGAGAGAGAGAGAGAGAGAGAGAGAGAGAGAGAGAGAATGAATATGTTTGTATGAGCAATCATGGACACAGGTCCCATCACTTGGCCTCACATCCTCATGGCCAGAAGGTCATAGCACTACCCAAGTGTTAGGCACAGAAACACGAAATCAGACATGTGAAGGTAGCCATCTGTCTCTGACTCAAAAGTACAAGTAACTTCCTTGTTCATATATGAAAACAAAGGATCATAGATATTAAATAACTTCCCCAAAGAAGTACGAGAGGATGAATGAGGGAAGCGCTAATAGGGATTCTAGCTGGCACTCAGAAAACCATGACCCATAATTCAAATTTGGCATGTCACTTGTTTTTTAAAGATAAAGAATTATTGGACAACAATGACATTGATTTATTTGTCTGTTCTCCATGACTTCTGTCCCACTACAAACAATATTTTTAAATTGTCTAAAAAGGTACCAGGCCCTGCAGTCTCAACTACTTTCAATATGACATTTTACCACAGATATTTGCTAGTTGTATAGGTTTTCAGCTACTTCTTTGTCACAGATTAAAACATTGTCATGGCTTTAAATAATGCAGACTCATTATCTTATAGCTAGAGAATTCATAATTTTTAAACGGAACGTACTAAGTTAAAGCCAGTGTGTCAGAAACTCTGCATTCCTTGCTGGAGGGTCTAAAAGAGAACCATCTCCCAGAATTCTCCAGCTCATAGAGTTTTGTAGATCATAATTTCTGTCTTCAAAACTAGGGGTGCCTGGTCAAGTCCCTCTCATGATGTACCACTCTGGTCCATGTATTTCCAACCTCCTCTTCTATTATCATTTTGACAGTGACTTTTCTGTTCATTCTGTTTAAACACCCATGTTATTATGCTGAGCCTCCTCAGATAATCTCTCCATCCTAATCAGATGATTAACAAGATTAATTCATCTATAATCTAAAACCTTGATTTCTCTTTGCTACACAATAGGAAATAGTTACCATTTCTATAGTTTAGGGATATAAATGTTTTTGGAATGTCATTATTCTGCCTGCTGCACTAAATCTTATTCTACATTCCAATACTTCATTATTTCCATTCTATCACTTTCTGTCTCTAAAAACTTGAGTTAGTTACGATCAGAAACACTGAACCCGTGTTTCAAAAGATGGATGGATGAAAAATGTGAAGAAGAGTTCTTGTCACTTATCACAGGAAAAGAACATGGAGTACCCAATAGTCCAGGGACCTTTATAAAAGAGAACCCTGCCCCAGGTGGCTCCACTTCTCCACCAAGATGATAGACAGTATCATGAACCCAGAAAAACTCACCAAAGTACAGAAACAAGTGTGTACATAAAGACAGAAAATGATCACAGGAAAAAAAATGTGGTTCACAGAACAGCTACAGCAGAGGACAAAGATATCGTTAATTCTCTGTACAAAATTAGAAAAAAAACTGTATCTCTAATACTGAAGAGATAATTATGTTTGAAAACCAAGGAAGAGTGAATCACTTTACCACTCAGTCATCTCTGAGAGCAAACATCTCATCAACACAGGCCAAACAGCTGACAGCCATACCTCCCAGTGTCATGAACCAGCTCAGTGCAGAGAGTGAGATTAACTGAAGGATACCTTCTACAGCTCTGCTCAAATACTATGGATAGAAGAATATCACTTGGTACTGGAGAGGATGATGGGAATGTCCAGACCTCAGTAGTCCCAGTTTATAGATATAGGAGGGAGACACAAAGCAACTGTTTCTGAGTTTGAGTCAACAAAGCTAATACATGTCTTAAGTAATCTTTCTACCCACAGATATATGAAACCACAGAAATCAGGGTGTATTAGAAGCTTCCATCTGTTCTTGGTCTGTCAGAGTTTGAAATATTGAAGGTCTTTGTAGGATCAGGATCACATCAAACTTCCTTAAATGAACTTAGACATGGTTTATCCTTTGGAGCTTTCTCTCTCTTTACTAACAATATTCAATAGCAAATAGTCTGTATGACTAAAAATTATGACATTTTAACTATGTACATTTAATTCTCTTTGCAAAGCACATCTGCAGAACTGGCTTTATCAAATTGCAGGTGCCTGCCTGTTATTTCTGAAGGTCAGCGTGAGATCTTTCCACTTGTCTTAAATGCAGAAAAGAATAAATTGCATTTTCGGTTCTGTGGAAATAATTATGTTTTCAAGGTCACAATCAATCATCATAAACTCAGTGCCTTTCCCTTGGGAGGAGAACAATTTAAATCCCTGATGTATTGCCTTTGCCATTCACAAAAATACATATCTGAATCCACTGACATGGCCGGTTATGAAAGAATCAAGATGCCAGAGATTCACTGGACTGCACCGAGTTTCCGTTTTGATTTTTGTTAATCATACAATAGCAATGATGAAAATAAGTCTAATAGATACAATTATTATTTACTATACTTCATTACATAGAAAGTATCTTTAAACCAGTGTCCGGTTTAAGAACAATCTTCCAAATCAAAACAGTAATGATAATCATTTCTATACAATAGAAATAGATGGTGAAGTAAGTTAGTTAGAACAGACTTACTGTAAGTCACTTAATAAGTGGAAAGTGAATTTCAAACTCATGCCACAATAATTCCAGAGCTCATAATAAAGGAAAAATCAGGCAATCGGTTTGTATCATGCCAGAAGTCATATAAACAAAGCAAGATTTTTATAAAATTAACATACAAATTATAACATTTTCAAACAAAACTTGTTCCATTTGATTCTCCTCCCTCCCCATCCCCCCTGGCCTTTTATAACTTCCTCCCTAGTTCCTTTTCTGCTTTTATGCCACGTGTGTCCCTCTGTACCACCCACCTGCTTCCTCAGCATCTCATTGTACACTCTCTTGGTCTCCTCTCTTGGTTCTTAGGTTCTAATCACTTTTACCCCCATTTATAAACATGCACACAGACATTGCAAGCTAGGGTCTATATATGAGAGAACATAGAGTTGTTAAGCAAGGCTTTTCTCATAGGATCCTGTGAACAAATCTGACCTAAATGCAGCTTCTGATCTGGTTGATTCTTACTTAGGTGCTTGTAATATCCCACTGTCAAGCCTTTTCTATTTCAATGATGCAAATACTGGCTGTATTTTCTGCTTCAGAGAAGCATAGGTTGGTTCTCACTTGATTTTCAGTGAGACAGTGACCACCATGATCATCTTTGCCTTCATTTCATTTATATTGGTGGTTTCTTGCCAGTAATTCTACATTAGTTGTTATGTAGATTTCTGATACTGAGCTGAGAAAACAGAGACTGATACATCTCAGCATAACCAAAGTCTCCAGGACACGGGGAAACAAAACCAGATATCTCAAGGAGGTTGCAAATGTTGGGAAATGCTGGTTTGAGGACACAGGGTGATGTCCTTCAGGAAAGGGTGTGAAATGTGTGCATTAGAAATAACTATGCAGGAAGTCAGGCAAGGCAGAGACAGGCAGAGCTGTATGAGATAAAGGCCAGCCTGGCCTACATAGTGAGTTACTGTCAGCTGGGGCTATAGTGAGACCTTGTCTCAACCAAAAAAAAAAGAAAGGAAAAAGGAATAACTATGCCTGCCTCTGAGTCAGTTTCTTACCTCTCCATGAGTAGCCTGATGATTTGAAAGCTTTACTGGAATCGGTGTCTTATGCTAATTTTTGCACAAATCATTTTACTGAAATTAACAACAAATTCAGATACATGTTTTTACTGATTTAACAAAATTATACATGAGGTGTTAGAAAGTACTTGAGGGGCTGGAGAGAGGGCTCAGCAGTTAAGAACACTGGTTGTTCTTGCAAAAGACTCAGGGTCAAATCCCAGCACTCACATAGCTGCTAACAACTGTCCATAACTCCAGTTCAAGGGAATCTGACAGCTTCTTCTGTCCTCCATGGGCACTGCACGACACTGGTGCACTTACCTACACGCAGGCAATACACACATACACATAAAATAAAAATAATAAAATATTTTTTAAAATATTGAAAACAGTGTCCAGATCTATAGATTTCTGTCTTTGAAGTCAGCTTTACTCAATGTTGACTTCACCCTCAGGAAAGAAACCTGTATTGGTGAAGTTAAACTTCAGTCCACTTAGGAAAATCAGTGTAAAAAAGAAGTGCCTATTCCAGTAGTTTTGTTAGAAACATGGGGACAGGGCACCATTTACAGAATGGGTTACAATAAGTGAATCACAGAGATTCTGCCTGGTCAGGTATCATCCAGCACTTGCTTATACCTGGGGCCAAAGTGGAGACACATGCCAAGGATGTCAATTGAGGAAACATTATACTCCAGAGTACATTTTCATGACATCATTAGCAGTGGGAATGGATTTCATTAAACTAAAAAGCTTCTGCACATCAAAAGAAACAACCAAGGAAGTGAAGAGAAAACCTTCACCAGTGACACATCTGACAGAGATTTAACATCTAGACTATATAAAGAATTCAAAAATCAAGGAATCAAGTGACCCAGTTAAAAGATGGGCTAAGAATCTAAACAGAGACTTTGCAAAAGAAGAAATAAAGATGGTTAAGAAACATCTGAAAAAAATGTTCATCATTAGTAATTAAGGAAATGCAAATTAAAACCAATTTAAGATTTCCTCTCACCCCAGTCAGAGTGATTAAGTTCAAGAGAACAAATGATACCAAATGTTGGAGAGGATGTAGAGAAAGAATGCTCATTCACTGCTGGAGGATTACAAACTCGTGAAACCCCTATGGAAGCAGTATGGAGAACTCTTTTAAAAAGTTTAAAAAGGAACCTATCATTTGACCTGGTTATACCACTCCTTGGCATACATCCAAAGGACTCACCCTATTGTAGAGATATTTGTACATCCATGTTTGTTGCTGCTCTTTTCACAATAGCTAAGAGATGGAAGCAAAATAAGTGTCCCTCACCATATGAGTGAATAATTAAAATGTAGTACATTTACACAGTGGAGCTCTATTCAGTGAAATAATGAAATTTTCAGGTAAATGGATGGAACTAGAATTAAGTGAAGTAATACAGATTAAAAAAAAATGAAACAAAAACAAATGGCATATGTTCTCCCAAATATGTGGCTCCTAGCACCAAATCCTTATATGTGCTTATGATTCTGATATAACTGTAGGAACCAGGATAATAAAAAGGAACCAGGGAGGTAAAGGGAAAAAAAAGACCCTGAGAGAGAAGAACAGTGGGAGACAGGTGTTACTAAAGGAGAAATGGATTAAAATGGGGTTATTTAAATAGGAGGGGGGAGGGAAGGTTATACAAGAAAACTTGGGTATAAAGGGAAAGAAGAAGATTAAGAGAAGTAGGACAATAGGATCCTGGTATTATCAATGGAGAAATGGGGTAAAGGGGACACTTTAAATGAGGATGTCATGGTGGAAGGGTTACACAGGGAGAGAGAGAGAAGAGATAAATGTTTCTGTATTATAAATGACCAAAAGAAATAATATTAGTCCAACAACCTAATGACAAATTACACATACATGAGTTTATGTGTATAGGTGAAGGCTACCGAATAAGAAAGAGTGCCAGACAGGAGAAATCTTCCTTTGAGCTGTTGGTCAGGGTGCTCCAAGAGATTCCCAAAAGTACACAGGCTATTGCCACAGGCCTTGATGGCTTCCCAGAACTTGAAAGTAAGACCCTACTGCAGAAGACAGAACACATTTCTGACACAGGATTTGGAGCAATGGAGCTGGAACTCAATTGGAATCCACTTCCTCTGAAGGCTAGCTCTCATAGCTTTGGAGAGCACTATGAAGGCGTGAAAGGAAAACATTGGTCAATGCTCCAGCACCAGCTTCAAGACCAAATAACCACATTAATGACCTACACAGCAAATGACACTGGGGTAGTAGTGGTTACTTTTATCTTGAGGGTAATCAACAGCTACCTAATTGGATTTAAAACCCACTCAATGAGAGGGAACTCATGTGTGGTAGTGTAAACATAGCCAAATACATATGAGTGGAGCCACTTTTATCTTGGGGCAATCAATAGCTACCTAATTGGACTATAAGCCCACTCAATTGGAGGAAATACATGTGTAGTACCGTATATATAGCCAAATACACATGGCTGGAAAGGTCATAGATCTCAGAGAAAACCCCAAAACTATCACATTCTTAGAGTAATGAAATTTCTTACTATGGGCAAAATATGTATCCTTATATTTACAGAAAAATATCACAGTCACCACTCATCAAAGCACCAGACAGAGAATACTACAGAGTTCCATTACTGATCACACATAGACATTGTCTGTGAATTGTCCAAGTCCCAGTGACACATTTATAATATAACCTCTACACCCAAGGCTCACGGAACATAGAACAAGAGGTAAAGAGGACACTAATGACTATCTCTTTTCTCATTAGTGAAGCTTCCTTATGCAACAGGAACACAAAAAGTCACAAATGGCCAAGTGTAGAGACTAAGAGTCTGCAGAATGGTGGTCTGCTGCAGGACTTCTGTATTAAACTATACCTACCCAGGGCTCAGGGACCATTGCAGAAGAGGGGGCAGACAGATTGTAAGAGCCAGGGAGGAAATGCATAACCATATGGAAATAGAACCTACGAGCTCTTGAGACCTCGCTCATATGAACCTACAGCAATGGTGTCAGCAAGCACAGGACCCATGCAAAGTCAAACAGACAAAAACTCAGCATAGAACTGTGGAAATGGACAGCTGACCACAATCTTAGCTGAAGAAATATTGGCAACTGGTTATTGCTGGGTGAGGAAGAGCTGATTTTCCTAAATTGAGAGACTCTAGATAGGCTGACTAGACCTCAGTAGGTTAACTTGCACTGAGGGACATCTGGGGGCACTAACTTCACACAATAGACCTCACGGCAAATGACAGAATATGATTTCCAGCAGCAGGGGTGTGGGATTCTGATGGGATGCCAGTGGGGAAGGAGGTAAAAGATGATTGAGACTGATTGAGATATTTTGCATGAAATACACAAAAATTCAATTAAAAAATCTCTGAAAGAAAAACAATTACTTTCCCCAATTCAATCCAAATCTATCATATATGGACATGCCAAATAGTAATCAGGTAGAATCCAGTCTAAGAAAAGACTAATGCTGCATGTAAGAGGAGTAGGCATCTGACAGCTGGGTAGTGGGGGTGGTGGTGGAGGGAGATACCTGGAGCTCCAAACTTGGTTAAGAAATCTGTGCTCTCTAATATTAGCCTTATCCTACAGTACTTTCCCTACTTCCTTATTTGATAGAGCTTTGTCAAACCATTCACCATAAATAGCCTGAGGAGACTGTAAATGACAGAAATCCATTTCTTGATGTTAGAAATTTAAGAGGCAAGGCATATTTGGTGTTTGGTGGGATCCGCTTTCTAGAAAGTACATGGCCCTGTCTTGAATCCTCAATTGGTAGGAGAGGCAAAAGGTCTCTTTTGGGAATCTTTATAAGGGGACTAATTTCCTAAATTTGGGTTATACTCCCAAAATTAATCACCCCCCAGTTTTCTTGTCTCCTAGTACCTCACCATGCAGGAGAGGATTTCAACACATGAACTTTGGGAGACGCTATTTGGATTTCCTTTTCTCTTTTTAATTTCTTAACTGAAGAAACTGTAATGAATGAAAGTTCGGGTCCTCACCAAATTCCTATGTAGAGCCCTTAATCCCAAAGCGATGGTATTTATTATACAAATTTGTTGGGGTTACATGTTGCAGAACATTCAGACTGTAACCAGTTTCTTCTGGCTCTTCCACTCAAAGCTTACCCTGGCTTCCTGACCACCGTATGTGCTCTGTGCACTGTTGGCTTCTTCCCTCACACATGGGCTTCTTCAGTTTCTAGATCCCATCCGTGACATCCCTTGAGAACTCTAAGCTCTTGCTGCCTCTTGAATTTGCCCATAAGCACAGGTCACGTTGCGTTTAAACACTTGACTAACGTTTGCCTTTGCTGGTGTAGAAGAAGCTCTCTGAAGCGTGTTTTCCAGCTTCTGGCTGTAGGATCATAAGTGTTGGTCCAGAATTTCACATTCACTCCCTTTCCCTTCTGTTTCTGAGCGAATTTCACATTCACTCCCTTTCCCTTCTGTTTCTGAGCTAGTCTCTTCATTAGTGGCAAATCAAGAATAACACAATCCCTCTTCATCTACACACACACACACACACAGACACACACACACAGACACACATCTCACCTCCAAACAGGACTTCTAATTAAGGGACATCAGTTCAGGCTCAAGGTCAGTTGGAGCCTCTGTTCCTTCTTCCTTTCCAGTCTGGAGGGTCTGATGACACCTAGCAACACCAGCTAAATCACTCTCAAACACGTAAAGCTCACAAGCTGATTAACTAATGCTAAGATTAAGGAAAGGCTATGAAAAGAACAGGATAAATAAAAAAAGGGAAATAGGATTAATTTAGTCCTCATACCCTTAAAGATTTTCACCTAGTCTTTCTCCATAAGACAGAAAAAACAAACAAACAAACAAACAACAACAGAAAAAAAAACAACAGAGCAAGGCTAGTAGAAAGAAGTTAGTGATCCTTCTTGTTCAGGATGATGTTTTATTCTAAACATTTTCCTTTTTCTTAGTGGGAACTACAATGGGTTTAACACTTTGTTCTTCCCAGAGGTCTTGTATTGAAACCTTGAAGTAATGATAGTCTAATGGGTGGGGGGTCTTTAGGAAGTGAATAGATCACGAGAGTGGAGGCTTCATGAATGGGATTGATGGTAACCAGAGAGCTTGCTGTTTCTCTAGGTATGTGAAGAAACAATGACAGTCCTTCGCAACCTGGAAGACCATCCTCACCAGAACATACCCAAGCAATCACCTGTTCTCACGTTTCCAGACTCCAGACACTGAGGGAAAAATGCGTCTTGATTATAAGCCACTGTGTATATTACTTTGCTATAGTAGCCCAAGTTAACGGAGAAGAAAAGCTGTCCTGTGAGGCATGATCATTTCACAAAAAAGGCACATATATCTGTGATTCATAGCTGACCAAGAAACAGAGTCACATAATAGCAAATTGCTATGACTTTTGGAGAATGTTTTGTGGTTTAGAAAACATGATGCGTAAGCTAAGTCTTAAATGCCATCAAGTACATATCTGTAGTCAAAAAAATGTTTAGATTATTTCTCTTGCTTCAGAAAAAGGAAAAGTATGTCCCAGGGGATGCTAGGTGGAAAAGGAAAATTGAGATAACCTTCTTTATGACATTTAACATTGTATGACATAATTCTCAGCAGAGTGGAGGGGAAGGGTAACAGTCTAGATTCAGATAATATGGAAAAGTGAGACCAGTTTCACATTCATCTTTGCATTGTTCTGGTCAGAATGTCTATAGCCTGCCTTCTTTGAACATTGTTCATTTCTTTTGGGAATCTACGCTGAGGTTTTTAGCAGGACTGTTTCACTTTGTCAATGCTTCTGGTAGAAATGACTGGATGAGTTTCTTCCTTCTTGAACTTGAATCTTGTTTTCTCTCCTTTCTCTGACCTCAGGGTGCAATCTTGTCCTTGTAATATGTTGAAACTTTACTTTCTGGTACTGTGGGGTATACAGTAGCCATGAGACTTTAGCATGCCTTGAGAAAAAATCTAAGGAGTAAAGTGGTAGTTCATTCCATACAAAATGTCTAGCCTTCTTAGGATTTAAGAGCACGGAAGAGTGGTTTGAAAGAAATCTCACCATTTCCCTAGTTTTAAGACTTGATAGCTCAGTCCACTTAGTGTTTTCCAGCAAAAGTTTCCAATTGTGAACGGTTAGCTCATCGATATTCCTTCTCTTTGAATGAGCTGGTAAAGAATAGAAACAGGTCTAGGTCAGAATGGGGAAAAAAATCCTTAATCTATACTTGACCCAAATACAATGTAAAGTTTATGTTTGAAAAACACATGTTGCATGGCTAGAGAGATGGCTCAGTGGTTAAGAGCACTGACTGCTCTTGCAGAGGGCCTGAGTTTGATTTCCAGCACCTACATGGTAGCTACGAACTGTCCTTAACTTCAGTTCCAGGGGAATCCAAAGCCCTCTTCTGACCTCCATGACATTGCACGACATGGGTGCATTCACACAGATGCAGACAATACACTCACATACATAAAATAAGAAAATAAATAAAATTTTTTTTAAAAAGAAAAATATATATTTCTGCTAGGGGTGGTGACAAACATCTTTAATCCCAATACTCAGGAGGCAAATGCAGGTGGAGCTCTGTGAGTTCAAGACTAGCCTGGTCAACACTAAGTCCAGGCCAGCTGCAGATACATAGTAAGAATCTCATTTCAAAAAACAAAAACAATAAACAACCAAAAGAAAAATACATGTTACTTATATGAAATAAAAGAAGAAAGAGCTTTCATGTATTACTACTATGTGGTTGACTAGTTTTTAATGCCATACATTTTGTAGGATGAAAGCACAGAATCAATTTCTAATGTAATCATGAACTTCATGTCATATTAGATAAGTGATTGAGAGCAAATTCTAAATGCTTATTGAATGCAAAAATTGCCTTTGCAAGAATTAAAATAAGTAGAATACTTAGTTTTTAGTACATTCTTTGGCAAACATTGAAAACATATTCCACATATTCTGTGTATTTTAACAACATACATTTAAATGTCATATTGTTGATTAAATATCAGCAATGTCAGTTTCATAAAGGTAAAATTTATCTTAAATTCCCAGTTTCCTTCACATTGTTTGGTAGGTGAGAGACATTCAAAACACACATGCTAAGTGGAAGAATGGGTAAATGTGTGGTATAATTTGCCACAATCTTAGTACTAATTGGATAGGTGAATAATTCTATATGTGCAAATCCGTGTTTTCTATATTAAAGCATATTCCAAGGAACAAAATTCTTAGGTCCAATGCAAAAATGCTTTGATATAGTTCACTACAGTTAAGATATCTCTCTGTTCTATATTCATTTCTGTTGCTGTGCTAAAATACACAGGCAAAACTCAACTTGTGGGAGAAAACACCTATTTTATCTCATTGTTCCAGGTTACACAGTATCATTGTGGGGAAGTCCAGCCAAGAACTTCAAACAGCTACTTACAGCACAGCTATATAGTCAAGAGCAAGGAGGAGGGACTACGTCTGCGGTCAGGTGCTTTATTGCAAGTACTCAGCTCAATTTGTCTACTTATACAATTCAGAACCTCCTGCCTAGGGAATGGCGAGCATGGTCTTCCCACACCAATCAGCTTAAGACAGTCCCTCGTAGCCAAGTTTCCAGGCCAACTCAGCATACATGGACCATGTTTTAGGAAACGTGATGATGTCTGCAGAGCAGTTTAGAGGTTTTTCTGTGGTAACAGCACTGACAAAAAGCACTGAACAAGGACTGCGAGCTCTGTTTCTCCATATTCAGAAGAAAATAAGAGGTGATTTTTAAGAGTGCTTTCTGCATACAACGTTAGACCAGTTGTTAACTACATTACAATCAGAAATGAGAATTGCTTTGCTACTGACTTTTAGAGAAAAGTTCACTTTTGTTACATGGAAGTGTATCTGGGTCTTGCTTAGAAACAAGCGATTATATTAATTGACCTTTGGATATTCTTGCCAGGATTAAAGTTGTAAGAAACACTGAATTATTGGAAAATTCATTTTTCATAAGGCTCAAAACGCATCTTCCTTAGGGGTTAGTGATTCTGATTTTACTGAGAAATGTCATCAAGATATTTTCTTGACCTTTGTTTTTTAAATTTTTTTTTTTTTTTTTTTTTTTTTTAAACTTATGGGTCTAATTGAAATTTAATGCTTGTGTCCCAGGGACCTAGTTCCTCCAAGGGGTGGGGCCTGCTCCAGAGAATTTACTGTGAGAGTTAGCCATGGAGGGAGGGCCTTCTGGGCGCCATCTTGGGACGGAAGCTGAAAACGCAGCTGCAGTGCTAGGCAGGCATGAATGAAAACATGGCCCAGGCATCTCAACTGCATGGATGCGAGAGGGAGCATTTACTGACCTGGGACGAGCCCAAGATGCATGGACAAAAGTTAACAGAGACTGTAGGTGGGCAGAGAAGTGATCTAGAATCGTGGGCCAAGCCGTGCAGAGCTGGGTGCCAGGTGTCGAGTGTTTGATTCTTTGTAGGTTCCTCCATTTCTCCCCTCCCTACCCAAGATATAAAATGGAAAATTCACATAAAGGTATGTTATATGGTTTGTCTGATAGCGCAAGAGACCCCAAGAGAACTTGGGTGACAATATTTTAATGGCTAAAATAGAATAATGGCATACAATTTTTTTTGAGGGGAGGATGAGAGAATGTGATGTGTGATGTCAACTGGACAGAAACTAAAATCCTTTAGGACTCTTACACACCTAGGAGGAACTACATAGTTTGAGTTAACCTCTGAGAGTTCATGTGGGGGATTGTTTAGACTATATTATCTGAGGTTGGAAGAGCCTTCTTAATATGGGTGGCACCATTCCATGGACTGGAGTCCTGGAGTGAGAAGAAAAGGAGAAAGTGAACTGAGCACGAGCATTCACGCTGTTTCTTGACTACAAATGCAAGGTGCTCAACCACCTATTACCACACTTTCCCTGCCATTATATCCCCCTGAATTGTTAGCCAAATGAACTCTTCCTCCCTTAAGTTGCATTTGGTATTTATTATGTCACAGGACTAAGACAAATAACTAATACAAGTAAGGGATGTCTGATAGGGATATTCAGTATCCACAATGCCACAAACTCAGAAACAAAAGTCCAATCTTCTTTTTTCCATTAACTTTTTTCTTTTTTATATAACTTGAAGGACGTTTTTGAGAATTTCATATGTAAATATTGTATTTGCATTATTTCCACCCACCCAGTCCCCATTCAACTCCTTCTTGTCCTCTATTACTGTTATTAAATATATATACAGATAAATGCACACACAAGTATGAATGGATATGTGTATGCGTTTAGTGCTGCTTGTATGTACATGTGTTTAGGGCTTCCAGAAAGGTGGCTCCCATAGTATCAGAAGCTGCTCTACAAGTTGTCAAAGGAGAAAAACAATGGTTCTACTCTGCTGTAAAACTTACAAACCACAATACTGATCAGTGCAGCAAATTATCTCTACTGGTGCAAGAGAGTCACTTTTATCTTGGGGTAATCAACAGCTGTTTAACAGAACTTAAGGCCCCTCACTGAACAGGTTCAAGGCTAGCCCGGACAACTTCAGCAAGAATCTTTCTTAAAAACAAAAAACGGGTGGAGAATATGGCTCAGTGGTAGACTTCCCAGTACTGAAATAAAAGAGGAGGGGAGGGGGCGGAGGAGGGGGAGGAGGAGGGGGAGGAAGGCAGAGAGGAAGACAGAGAGGAGGTGGAGGAAGAGAAGGAGGAGAGAGAGGAGGAGGAAGATGGAAGATAAATGACATTTAATTTCTTCATAATGTTCAAGTATCTTGGTATACTGTCTTATCAACAACTCATCAGGATAATGGATACTTGCAAGTTTCTGATTACTTACTATTGTTGGTAGATTGAAATCAATAGAACATTTAAACTTGATCGATTTTATCTCAGATTTAAGGGCTACCTATACAGAAAATGTATTGAAACTGAGCTGAAAATATATAATCATACACTGTTCAATGAATTTTGGAGTGCAACTGATTTGGCAATATATGCTTTTTAGTGGAAGAACAAAACAACATAAAAACTTGTGCTTCAGCTGTTTCTCATGCTATATACTTGGTTATTGTTTAACTATAAAAACAATGTGAAAATCAGCAGCATTTCCCAAGAAATCACATTATCTTAAATTCTCAGAATAACTAACAGTATAAGTAGGTATTTTTCCTTTCCTTTATAGATAATATGAAGGTAAAAATATAATATGCTGCTGGCAAATGGAAATACAATGCTCTGATCTAGGAGTAGCCAGGAAGTTTCTGCAGTATCCATGTGCTACACTCCTTTCCACTGTGATTTATTTGAAGTGACAGAAAAAAGCAAGGGGGATTCTAATGGTATTTTGAATGCCTGTCCCCTTCTCACTAATGAATCAAGTCTCTTATGTGTCCACATATGCTCTTGCCAGTTCTGTTTCCTTAAATCTGAACTTGCCTTGATATTGATGAGGGGCCAAGAGAGCAAGCAACAGAAAACGCTGGGATAACTTCAGAGCATCTTAGGAGAAATCTTCAGCTTCTGTAGCACATTCCTGGAATGTGGAAGGACATTCCTCAGCCTAGCCATGCACTTTCTGGCTGGCTAGTCTGGCAGCATGCCTACCCCATGACATTTCTACTTGAGATCTTAATAACCTGGATTTATGCTCTGCAAATGCTGAACAAGTGATCACAAACAAATGATTAGGTGGCAGTTTCCTTGGTCCCTTTCCTTCTTTGACAGAAATGTGGCTCTTTCTGCCTAACCTGGTAAACAGAGATTCATGAGAGGAGGATCCTTTCAAAAGCTGCAACTTATGTAGTGCACAGAGACCCAAACCTTAGAAAAACAGCTTAGAGTAGAAACAGGAAAGATTCTGAGAAAGCCTTTTCAGGTAGAAAGTATGCCACACGTGGCTGGGGAGATGGCTCAGTGGATAAGAGTTCTTGCTGCATGTGCATGAAGATCTGAGCCTGGATCCCTGGAAATCATGGCTGTGAGTGCCTTCTGGCATTTGAGGCTTGGGCGTGGACACAGGTGGATCTCCAGAGTTTCCCAGCCAGCCAGCAGGCAATGTGCTTCTAGTTCATAATAAGCCAGAGAGCAATAGGAGAAGATAGGCAGGAGAAGACAGGAGGCCCTGGCCTCCACAGGTACAAGCACGGGAGTACACACATGTGCACTCAGGTACATGCACCACACACACACTTATACCACATATATACACAAAAAAGAAAGAAAACCTATGAAACACTTGGTGAGCTCTACCTAGCTAAGAATGCTTGTGGCTCCCGTTGGAAACAGGAGTCATTTAGTGTGCCTGACATGCATGTAGTGTGGGAATGGGAATGTAACCAGAGATGAGGTTAGAAGGTAAACAGGGAGAAGACTTTACTGGACCCTCTAAGGTCAAGATGAAGTGGTGAAGATAAAGCAACAGAAAGGAACTAAAGCCTGTGTTTCATGAGAAAAATCTGATATATTTGAGAAGAGGGCATTTGAAGAGTTCAGAACACTTTTTTCAATTCAACGATATTAAGGTTGGGGCTGGAGAGATGGTTCAGTGGTTAAGAGCACTGACTGCTCTTGTAGAAGACCAGGGTTCAATTCCCAGTACCCACATGGTGGCTATGAACCATCCTTAACTCCAGTTCCAGGGGAATCTGAAACCGTCTTCTGACCTCCGCGGCATTGCATGACACAGGTGCACTCACATACATGCAGGCAATACACTTGTACACATAAGATAAAAATAATTTTTAAAAAAGATATTAAGGCTATTTCTTGAGGTATAAATCTGTTCACTGTTGTTTTGCTTTTGGTTCTAATAAGTAAAATCAATCTGTTTGAAATTAGAGAACACTATCCCATGCCACACTCTCAGCAGAGAGATGAACAAATTAAGACTAGAACCTAGTTCACAATCAAAATAAAATATTACATAGAGGAGTTAAGAAAATCTACACATACTGACTAATTTGCTTACGGTGTAACATCTAAAGTTACCATGACTGACATGTATTTAGAGGTTCATACTTTTCTAAGTTCCTTATATTTTTAACTATTATATTAGTTCTTGTCTATCTGACCAAATACCTGACAGAAACTAAGAGAAGAATGGTTCATTTGACCTCCTGGTGTGAGAGCTATGGTTGACCCTACAGAAAAGGCATGGTGGTGTGGGTCTGTGGCCTCAGTATGTACGGCAGAGCTCCACACAGAGTATGAACTGCAGATTGGAAGCAGAGAGTTGAATCACAAGCAGGGCCAGGCTATAACCTCAAGATGGACTTCCTGTGAACCACCCCCACCAGTTAGCACCCACAGCCCAAATATTCACAACCTCCTCAAAGAGCACCACTTTCTAGAGACCACCTGTTCAAATGCAGGAGCCCATGGATGACATTTCACATCAAATTCTGACAACCATTTTAGTTTTACCACATATGCATGATACAGGTCTCACAAAAGCTGTCAAAGACCAACACGCCAAAATAAAATGAATGTAAGTAACTTGCTTAATGTTTCACAGCTTATCCCGCACTGGTAGAATCTGCATTCAAATCCAGGCGATTTGGCTCTAATGTTTTCTTTTAATTAATACAGTACATCATATTATACCAGTTCTGATAGTGGTTTTCAAAGTGCAAATACTCCAGGCCTCCCTACCAGAGATGATATGAGTTTCGTGTAGGGCTCAAGAACTGGAACAATGTGGACGCCTGGTGATTGAGAAGGAAGCCGTCCCTATACCATGTTTAAGAAAATCCCTTTAAAGCACATTGGTGACTCCAGAGAATGTAAGATGTTTGTAGTAGTTTTGAGAGACATTTACTGACTTGCAATGAGATCATGTGTACATGTGAGGGCAGAAACTGAGATACAAAGACTCTTGATACCATCCTCCTTCTCCACAAAGCATTTCCTCTTTTCTATCAGCTGCTGTGAAACAGAACAGGAATCAATAGTTGCCACCATGTCAGAAAGAAAGTTCCTCATGCCTTCTATATTCCACTGGTGGGACATTTCTTATACATCCTAGCCGGTTGCTAGAAACTTCTAAATCAGTTTAACTGTATTAAAATGATAACTTATTTCTCAAGCATATCTGTAGTTCCAAGATGATTTTTTAAAAATATTTTGTTTATTATTTTTATTTTATGTGTATGAGTATATTGCCCGCATGTATGTTAAGTGCATCAGTGTCGTGCAATGCCTACAGAGGTCAGAAAAGAATGTTACATCCCTTGGAACTGGAGTTACAGAAGGTTGTTAGCCATCATATGAGTTCTGGGAACCAAACCCAGGTCCTGTGAAAGAGCAACTCTTAACCACTGAGTCACCTCACCAGGCTCCTCCCGAGATGATTTATTTTTAAAACACACTGATAACGTCTGTACTTTGGAACATGACAATGGGTCTATCAAAAGTAATCCATGAACACAGTTTTCAAAGTAGAAAATGAAACTGGCCATTGCAAAGTTTTCACACAAAGCAAGCCTCTCATGCAACATTTTCCTGTAAACACATCACAAACATACATGTTTTAATTAATATGATGTGATTGATACTTGTACTAGTTGTATCCTTTTTGGCTCCTTTAATCCCATCTAGTCTGCACTTTGTTATGTACAGAGTAAATACTGCTTTGTCATTCATCCTTGAAGAACATCAGTGGGTGCCGGCAACTCAGGCAAACAAAATGCCAATTCAGTTTCCTCCTGGCATTAAAGCTGAATTATATTCCTGTGAGATGATGTGATTTCTGCTCTGACCCCATGACATGGAAGTCAAGATTCAGAGGATAGCAGTGACTCTGGGTGAACTGGAGAGGAGAAATAAAAGCATTTTGAAATGATTGTCAAACATAAGGGTTATATGCAAACCCTTTTTCCCAAAGCCTCAGTTTAAGGACGTTACTGTGAGTGTGGTTGAAGGCACGAATTCTGCTTATTTCCTTCCTTCCTTCCTTCCTTCCTTCCTTCCTTCCTTCCTTCCTTCCTCCTTCCTTCCTTCTTCCTTCCTTCCTCCTTCCTTCCTTCTTTCCTTCCTCCTTCCTTCCTTCTTCCTTCCTCCTTCCTTCCTTCCTTCCTCCCTCCTCCTTCCTTTCTCCTTTCTTCTTCCTCCTCCTCCTCTTCTTCTTCATCCTCTTTCTTCTTCTGTTGTCTTTTTGAGACTGTCTCCCTGTAGCTCCAGCTGGTCTGGTACTCACTATATAGACCAGGCTGGC
>NW_008331789.1:1158578-1161703 GCF_000622305.1 Nannospalax galili
CCTTCCTTCCTTCCTTCCTTCCTTCCTTCCTTCCTTCCTTCCTTCCTCCCTCCCTCCCTTCCTCCCTCCCTCCCTTTCTTTCTTTCGAGAGACTATCATTCTTTGTAGCTTTAGCTTGCCTGGAACTTGCTCTTGGTCCAGGCTGGCTTCAAAATCAAAGAAATCTGCCAGCTTCCACCTCCCAAATGCTGGGACTAAAGGTGTGTGCTACATCACCCAGCTGAGAAGCTCTCCTTGATGACATATATGTTAAAGAACTGCTGGTGTTTAAATTCATAAAGCACTATCCTTTTTCCTCCTTTTCCCACGGGAGATTTTGGCAAATTTGCCCAAGTTATTTGTCGATTGATTGTTGATTCTGTCAATATACTTTTCTGTCAATATACTTAATCAAGCACTTTCTCTCACTGGTCAGGAGTATACTGAGCTACAGTGCCCATACATCTCAAAATTAAGATTGTCATGATTTATTTGATCATCAAATACAAAGTCATTTAATAGTCCAGAAAGACAGCGTAGCTGAAAAAGCATTTTCAATCAGTTATTATTTCTTTATTAGTATTTCATTAACTTTGGTTTGTATTTTTAATATCTTTTTTAAAACAAAACATTCCATGTACATCTTTACTACTTAATGTTTTCTAAGGAGCTAAGCTCTTTAAAGAAAATGCAATATACATAAAGGAAATAGAGAAGTTGTTGTCACTTGTACATAGTACCACATTTTTAACTCAGAATTCTTCATCCCAGATGAATATGAATCTTTTCCTTAGCTTTCAGCAACAGATAATATCAATTTATTCATCTACACAGCCAATTTTTGCTTTCTGTGACTGTGATAAACTTCATGCCCAAAACCAACTTGAGGAGGACAGGATTTATTTCATCTTACAGGTTACAGTCTACCATCTAGGGAAGCCAAGTTAGGAACTCAAGACAGGAACCTGGAGCAGAACCCATGAAGGTATGCTTCTAACTGCTCACTCCCTCTAGTTTTGCTCAACTTACATTTCTTATACAGCCCAGAACCCACTACCTAGGGAAGGAACATCCCATAGTGGGATAGGCCCTGCCATATCAATTCGCAATCAAGACAATGTCCCACAGACATGCCCATAGCCAATCTGATCAAAAGAAACTACAAATGAGGCTGACTCATATTACACAAGGTTGTGTAAACTTGACAACTGTTGCACTAAATTTTCCCCTTCTTGCTTTCTATTTGACCCTCCCTCACTCTCTCAGGATCTCATGGTCCTGATGCAGGTCAACAAATCAGCATAACACATTGTTATCTTGGGTTTTGCCTGGTTATTATGACAGGAAGGGAGCGACACACAAAAAGGTGGCTTTTCATAACTCAAGCATCATTCAAGTACCCGCCCCCCCTCCATGGCCACCATCTGAAAGCCCCGCAAACTTCCTGATGCCAGCTCAGAACTGTTGCACCCTTGGCTCTCTCCCTCTTCCAGTCTCGCTGGAGCTTGCTCTGCCAGTGGCTAGACTCCACTCTTCTTCCCAGAAGAGCGAGTGATGCACTTGGCCATCACTCACACTTTTTGAAGGAATGAGTAGTTTCTGGGCGACAACAGCTGAGGCTGCATAGGAGAGCCAAGGATATTGCTTTTTAGTAGTAATAGGCTTAACTCTCTCTCTCTCTCTCTCTCTCTCTCTCTCTCTCTCTCTGTCCCTCCCTCTCTCTCTTTGATTGCATCCTTTATTGCATGAGTCTTCTCCAGAAGGGCTGTACCAGTTCTATTCATTCTCTTGAAGTACACAAGGCTTTGAATAAATTAAAATCTGTCTTCAGTGTTTTTACATGAAATGAAACAGCTAAATATCATGTCATCGACTCTCTGATTACATTTTGTTCTACCGATCTAATTTTCAGGACCAAAATTCCAAAGAGAGCATTCTGATGAACAGAGTGAGTGTTCTTTCCCATTTCTTATGTACTTCCTGTTTGATGATGACTTGCCCAGTAAAAACATATAAGAAAATTCTTTTAATTTGCTAACTTATTTTTGTGGGAAAATTTTCTCTCTATTTTAGCAAGAGCTATTCCTTTATGTGTTTATTGTAGAGATCTCATTATTTGCTTTATCTCGGATCTTATTATTCCAGCATATGTTAGAAATTCTATGATAGGAGTCACATAGTTTCAAAACCTCACTAAATCTAAAGATCCCCTGACATCCCAAGCTGGGGAAATCTTCCCTTCACCCCTGAAAACCTACTTTGTGAAAGTTCATTCTGTTTGTGTTATGGATCCAAATCACTTCAATGGAAGCCCTGGCACTCTCCATAGCCAACTTCAAGATCTGTGGCCTTCTGCCTCTTGGTCAGTGGCCACCATAAAAGAATTTCTTACTATGCTTCTTGTTCTTACCTTTGTTTACCTGTCAATTAATTCTGCCCTTCCCCTCCAAAAACTTTATATTTTAGTACTATGGATTACGGCTCTTACCTAGATTACACTGGTACTTAGAGCGTTCAAGTGTTTACACATGCTCATCATTTTATTTCTTTATTCTTTTCTCCATAAATCACTAGGTTCTATTCATAGAACTGAAAAACAGCAACAATAAAAAAACTTCCCAGGCTGGGCATGGTGGGGCATGCCTTCAATCCCAGCACAGAGGAGGCAGAGATAGATAGATGTCTGTGAGCTTGAGCCAACCTGATCTACATAGTGAGTTACAGGGCAACCAGGACTATATAATGAGACTTGGTTGCAAAAAAAACAAAAACAAATATAAACAAAAACAACAAAAATAAAAAATATATACAACTTTTACATATCACTGATGAATATTTCCTTTTCAGATGCATATTAAAAATAATTGAATAGGAGCTGGAGATATGTCTCAGAGACTAAGAGCACAGGAAGTTCTTGCAGAGGATACAGGGTCAGTTCCCAGCACCCAAAGAGTGACAACCATCTGTAACTCTAGTTCAAGGGGATCCGTAACCCTCTTCTAGCTCCTTGGGTATTGCTTACGGATATACTTACATACATGCAGGCAACCCTTTAAACACTTAAATAAATAAGTAAATAATATTTAAAAATAATAATTGAATACATTTGCAAATATCTTATTCTATTATATATAAACCATAGTAAT
>NW_008331789.1:1161977-1181524 GCF_000622305.1 Nannospalax galili
ATAAATTGAATGATACTTCAACCTTTAAAAAAGATCTCCATTTCTTTTATTAAAATATAGTTTCATGCAGAAAAACTCATTTTTAATGCAACTAACACAGATGCATCTCTAATCTCTATATATCTGATTATTACTAGTCATAGTCAGTTACATTCTGAGATCCTTGGCACCTGAGCATGAATATGAAATCATCAGGCAGATTTTAATGGTAATGTTTTTCACATCTACTAATTAACATAAAGCAAATTTTTATGCTTCTTCTGCAAATATAACCCACTTTTTAAATTATTGAATTTTATGTGTATTTTATGCAGAACATCCTAAATGATCATATTCATCTATGCATCCACATCCAAAGTAACACTCTCCCATGCCCCCACCCCCACTAGAGCCCACATACTCTATCATTCCTGTTACTGTCCACTGTGTTGTCAGTGCCCCCAGCTGTTCCCCAGTGCTTATCCATTCGTTGAGTCTAGTCAGCCTATCTAGAGTTCCTTGTTTTAGGAAGATCAGTTCTTTCTCGTCTAGCAGCAAGCTGTTGCCAATATTCCTTTAGATAAGATCGGGGCCTGCTATTCATTTTTCCAGTTCTATGCTGGGTTACTGTCTGGGAGTCTCTTGGGGCACCCTGGCCAACAACTCAAAGGAAGATATCTCCTGTCTGGCATTGTTTCTTGTTATGTAGCCTTTAGCTATACACATGGACTTGTAAAGAATTGTATTGATCCCTTTAATATTTGGTTATACTTTCCTTTTGGGTGTTTAAGACCATGCAGTTGGCCCAGATAAACCAATTTATTTTTACTCTTAAGGTCATTTGAGGATCTGTTCCTCAGTGGTCATATGGGTTTAGGAGGAACCCCTAGCTCCTTTCTTTTACCAGTTACATCTATGTGAAGATGAGTCAAAGGTCCTGCTCAAACATGGATGGCTTCACTTGGAAGCATGGAGGAAATGTATCCTCTGTGGTGACCCTTCTCTTTGTAGACTGGATACTGGTTGAAGTCCATTTGGTGGGATCTCCATGCCCTCCTTGATCAAGAGGACAGGTGACTCACCACAGTTACAGAACATTTTGAGAGATACTCCATAGCTCCCTGGAATTTAGTTGACCTTGGAGGGCAAGGAGCAAAAACTTCCCTTTAAGTCCCTCTGATTGTATTACTATAGGCCTCTAAGTATGGCTGTTAAACATCCAAGAAGGTTAGTTTCACCAGTTTGGTACTTTTAATTACCATGTGTAATGTAGATAAAGCTTGGGCAAAGACCATAGGTTCTCAGACATATATGATGTTCCTTGAGCTAGTTGTATAATTTGTCAGTAGGTTGTTGGACTAATATGGTTCCTTCTGGGTTTTTTTTTTAAGAAGCTAGGCATTATTTATCTCTAGGCATTGTCTAACTCTTCTACATAGTTTCCCCATTTAAAGTGCCCCCATTTTTCCCATTTCTCCCCTAATATTACCTTTCTCCTATGGTCCCACCTCTCTTGAGCTCCTTGTTTCCCTTTATCTCCAAGGTTCCTTGTATAACCCTCCCTCACCACTCTCCTTAAAATAACCCCGTTTTTATTCATATCTCCCTTATTAACACCTGTTTCCTAATGTTCTTCTCTTTCAGATTATTTTTGTTCCTTTACCTCCCTGGTTCATTATCCTGGTTCTTATAGTTATGTCTGGATACATACTCAATTAATTATAAGGATTCGGTGCTAGGATCCACATATGAGGGAGAACATATGTCATTTGTTTTTCCGAGTCTGTGTTACTTCACTTAGTATAACAGTTTCTAGTTCCATCCATTTACCTGAAAATTTCATGATTTCATCTTTCTTTACTGCTAAGTAAAACTCCATCACATAAATGAATCACATTTTCATTATCCACTCGTCAGTCGAGGGACACTTAGGTTTCTTCCATCTCTCAGCTATTGTGAAGAGTAGCAACAAACATGGATGTACAAGTGTCTCTGCAATAGGATAAATTCGTTGGGTATATGCCAGGGAGTGGTATAACTGGTCATTTGTAGTTTTTAAAGAGTTCTCCACACTGTTTTCATAGGGGTTGAACAAGTTTGAAATCCCACCAACAGTAGATGAGTTTTCCCCTTTCCCCACATCCTCTCCAACATTTGGTATCATTTGTTCTTTTGATCTTCGCCAGTCTGACTGGGGTAAGATGCAATCTTAAAGTGGTTTTAATTTGCATTTCCCTAATTACTAATGATATTGAACACATTTTACAATGCTTCTTAGCCATCTTTATTTCTTCTTTTGAGAACTCCCCGTTCAGCTCCTTAGCCCATCTTTTAATTGGACTACTTCTTTTCTACCTTTACTTTTTGACTTCTTTATATATTCTGGATGTTAAACCTCTGTCAAACGTGTTGCTGGTGAAATTTCTCCCATTCTGTGGGTTTTCTCTTCACTTCGTTGGTTGCTTCTTTTGATGTACAGAAGCTTTTTGGTTTAATGAGGTCCCATTTGTTGATTTTTGACCTTGTTTGTGAGCAACTGATGTCTGGGTTAGAAAATCTTTTCCTACAACTATATCTTGTAGGTTATTGCCAATATTTTCTTCTAACAGTTTCAGAATTTCAGGCTTCACATTGAGGTCTTTGATCCATTTGGAGTTGAAGTTTAGGAAAAGTGATAGGGCATTATTAAGAGAGAAATGGGAAAAATCGGGGCACCTATAATGGGGAAACCATGGTGGAAGGGTCAGACAATGTGAGAGATAAATAATGCCTAGCTAGTTTAAAAAAACCAGAGGGAACCATATTAGTCCAACAACCTACTGACAAATTATATATACAACTAGATTAAGGAATATAATATATGTCTAGGCAAGGTTTATCTGAGAACGTTTGTCTTTGTCCAAACTTTATCTACATGGCACATGGTAAGTAAAAATAGCAGACTGGTGGAACTAACCTTCTTGGATGTTTAACAGCCATACTTTGAGGCCTATCCTAATTTGATCAGATGGACATAAAGGAAAGTTTTTGCTCCTTGCCCTCTTAGGTCAACTATGAACATCTCTCAAAATGTCCAGTAACTGCAGTGAGTCATCTGTCCTCTTGATCAAGGAAGCCATAGAGACCCTATCAAATGGTCTTGAACCATTGTCCAGTCTACAAAGAGGAGGATCAACAGAGAGGAAACATTTCCTCCATGTTTCCAAGCAAAGCCAGCTATGGTCAAGTAAGACCTTTGACTTATCTTTGCAGATATAACTGGTAAAAGAAAGGAGCCAGGGGCTCCTCCCAAGCCCATGTGACCCCTGAGGAGCAGATCCTCAAATGGCATTAAGAGTAAAAATAAACTGGTTTATCTGGGCCAATTTTATGGTCTTAAACACCCCAAAGGAGAGTATAACCAATGACTAAAGGGGTCAATACAATTTTTTAAGAGTCCATGTGTATAGCTAAAGGCTGTATAACAAGAAACAATGCCAAATAGGAGACCCCTTCCTTTGAGTTGTTGTCCAGGGTGGCCCAAGAGATTCCCAGATAGTAACCCAGCATAAATCTGGGAAAATGAACAGTAAACCCCAATCTTAACTAAAGGACTATTGACAACTATTTGCTGCTAGATGAGGAATATCTGACCTTCCTGAAACAAAGACCTCTAGATAGGCTGACTAGATTCACCAGATGGACAAGCACTGAGGAACAGCTGGGGATGCTGACAACACAGTGCACAGTAATAGGGATGACAGAGTATATGGGCCCCAGTGTTCATCAGGGGAGGCTATGGGAGAGTGCCATTTGGGAAGTGGGTATATAGATGAATGATTGGGATATTCTGTATGATATACATACAAAAAAATCAACAAATAAAAAAATGAGTTATATTTGAGGAAGAAGCATAAAAATATATATCATGGTAAGTAGTAGAGGTGATAAACATTACCACTGAAATCTACCTGATGACTTTATATCCGTACTCAGGTACCAAGGAAATGAGTGTAACTGACCATGACTAGTAATAATCATATACATACAGATTAGAGACACATGCGCCAACATCTCAGTAGCAAAAACAATGAGTCTTTCTGTAAGAAAGTCTATGTTAAAATGAAATGGAGATCTCTTTTAAAGGTTAAAAACTCATTCAATTTTACTGAGCTCAATATTGTATAACTGTATTAACTCAATTGAGAACTTAAAAATTTTATAGCCACTTTTGAAAGAGGTGTATCTTTGCTCTGGAAATTGTCATTGAGTATGTTAAAGCTGTAATGAAATGCTTCTTCTGAACAAGAAGAATGAAATAGTAATTTGGCATATTTTAAAATGAAATGGAGATCTTCTTTAAAGATTAAAAACTCATTCAAATTATGTCTTACAGTGTTTATACTGAGTTCAATATTGTATAATTGTATTAATTCAACCATGAACCTAAAAATTTAGAGACACTTTTGAAAGAGATGTATCTTTGCTCTGAAAATTTTATTGAATATGTTATAAAGCTGTAACTACATGCTTCTTCTAATCATGTGGTTATTAAATAAATAATCAATGAATCCAAGAGCTGGTTCTTTGAAGAGATAAACAAGATTGACAGAACCCTAGTCCAGTTAACCAAAAGAAAGAAAGAGCACCTTCAATTCAACAAAATCAGAAATGAAAGGGGAAACATCAGAACAGACACCAAAAAGATCCAGAACATTATAAGGGAATACTTTAAAAACCTATATGGTACCAAATTTGAAAACCTAAAAGAAACTGACGGGTGCCTTAAAGCATGGGAACCACCAAAACTAAACCCAGAAGAGATCAACAGCTTAAACAGACCCATAACACATAAGCAAATTGAAAGAGTAATACAAAACCTCCTGACTAAAATAAGCCCAGAACCAAATGGATTATACAATGAAGTTTTACTCGGTAGTAAAGAAAGATGAAATCTTGAAATTTGCAGGTAAATAGATGGAACTAGAAACTGTTATACTAAGTGAAGTAACACAGACTCAAAAAAAAAAAAAAAAACTAAAACGACATATGATCTCCCCCATATGTGGATCCTAGCACCAAATCCTTATAAGTGAGTATGTATCCAGACATAACTACAGGAACTAGGATAATGAAAAGGAACCAGGGAGGTAAAGGAAAAGAAAGAATCTGAAAGAGAAGAACAGTAGGAAACAGGCATTAATAAGGGAGATATGGATAAAAATGAGGTTATTTTAAGAGGGGGGGGGAAGGTTATACAAGGAACCTTGGGGATAAAGGGAAAGAAGGAGCTCAAAACAGGTGGGAACACAGGAGAAGGGTATTACTAGGGGAGAAATAGAAAAAAATGGGGGCACTTTAGATGGGGAAACTATAGTGGAAGGGTTAGACAATGCCTAGAGAGAAATAATGCCTAGTTTTAAAAAAACAGAGGGAACCATATTAAGTGAACAACCCACTGACAGATTTTACATATAACTAGCTCAAGGAATATAAGACATGTCTAGGCAAGGTTTCGCTGAGAATTTTTGGTCTTTGCCCAAGCTTTATCTACATAACACATGGTAATTAAAAGTACCAGACTGGTGGAACTAATCTTCCTGGTTGTCTAACAGTCATACTTTGAGGCCTATACTAATTTGGTTAGAGGGACATAAAGGACAGTTTTTGCTCCTTGCCCTCCTAGGTCAACTAAGCTCCAGGGGACTATGAGAAACTCTCAAAATGTCCTGTATCTGTGGTATGTCATATGTCCTCTTGATCAAGGAGGCCATGGACACTCCATCAAATGGACTTGAACCAGTGTCCTGTCTACAAAGATGAGGGTCAACAGAGAGGGCAATTTCCAAATGTTCAAATGAGAGTCCATTGGAATTTCTTGACAAGGGCTTCCAAAAGCATCCCTCTATTGGGTTTCTTCTCACTTTTCTTTTGTCTGCCAAGGCTGGACTTGAGAGTGATGGATTCAGGATTTGCTTTCAGGCATTTTGATAGTTTTTGGAGTGGTTAGAATCAGTGTTAGTTTCTCTTAAGGGCTTCTAGATAAGGGGAGAAAACAAAGTTATCCATCATTTTAGAACAATAATGGGTTGTCCCCTTAGCTACAGGTGGAAACGACAGTATTGCAAATCAAGGTTTGAAGTCTTACATCTGAGCAGCACTTTCTGATTAGGAACAAAATAATCAATGAGAAATAATTGTCTAAATAACATTTTATATAAACTAAGCCTAATGTCTGAGAAGTGTAATCCCTTGAACTCTTAAATATACTGATGATTTTACTCTTCGATTTTACTTTCCTTTTGGGTGTTTAAGATCATATAGTTGGTCCAAATAAATCAGTTTATTTTTACACTTAAGGTCATTCAAGGAAATACACAAAAATTCAATAAAAATTTTAAAAAATTAACAAACTGATTCTTAAATTCTCATGAAAGAGAAAAGTGCTGCAAATACTTATCTGAAATAGCATATGTGAAAAGGCATGCTTTGCTAAATAGTAAGTTAGCCTTTGATTGTGGAAGAATGAATGCTATTAGCACAGGGGTTGACATACAGACCAAAGGAATAAGGCAGAGGTTCCAGAAACAAAGACAAATATATTTTGTTACATGAGGGTGACAGTGCCAGTCAAAGGGAAAAACTGAGATCCCTAATTCTTCAAGAAGAATATATGCAGCTGCATCTCCACTATATAGAGTATTTAGTTGGGGTAAATGAGCAAAGATTAAATTAGAAAGAATTCAAAACTATTAAAAATATAGAATGATAAATTTATAACATTTTCCTTAAAAGAGAACTTTAAAAAATTGGTAAAGTATATTAAAATTGCGAACTCATGTTCACCAAAGCTGACATTAAGAAATCTGTAGTTTCTATAACTGCAGAATTTCTCCCCCAGAATCTATTCTAATACACACACACACACACACACACACACACACACACACATACACACACACACACACACACACACACACACAATTGGAGCAAAAGACATTTTACACAGTTGAAATTTTTCAATAGCAAGATAATTTTAGTTAGAAATAATCATGATAAGCAAAAAATAAAAGAAAAGAAAACAAAGATATATTAATGTATAATTTTTGTTACAGAAAAGCAAATTGAAACTCTGATGGAATGCTTGTTTATACCTCTGCATGGCTGGCAAAATTTAAGAATACAACCCTGCCAAAGTGCTGGTTAAGCTCTTAGGAATAAAAACAATAATAATGCTTGCCTGGCACTAAGCGCAATCTCATACATATGCATTGGGAAACAGTTCAAAGCATCACTTAAAGTAATCATATACATACCTCAAAGTCAATGATGGTTGCATTCAGTTATAGTTTTGAAGTAGCTCCAGAGCGGTTGATGCTTATGGGACAAGCACACACGCCAAGGATGAGCACACAGTGCCCCTTACATTATCCTGTAATACTTCATTTAGCATTTAGATTCAGGGGTTTTTTATGTCGCTATCTGTTCTCACTTAGGTTTCTGTAGCATATTTTCCATTAAACTATCAAATACTGTATATTTAAAATAGTAAAACATAAAGCGTCACAACACACAAAAGGTTTTACACACTATTCTAAGGGAATTCAGAAGAACACATCATCACAGTATTATTTTAAGATGATGAGACCAAGGAAATTCTTGAATGTGTGGTAGCATTTTTAACAAGTCCTGGAGGATGTATTATACATTATTTATACATTGCCCTGTTTTCAAAGAATTTAAAATTGCTTATAAAAATTTTTATGAAGCAAAGTTTTAAAAATAACAGGGTGCAGACACCAGATTTTTTAAAAGATGGGAAGGAAATGCAAGCGAGGCTTAATATTAGCAAAGGAAAATTTACAGTACGCTGCAATTTACTCTTCACCAAGTGAAGACAGTGTTGTCAATTACCATATGATCAGAAACAGGTTTGCTCAAGGGGGATATCAATAATCTTTTGTTTGTTGTGTATTAGATAACTTTTTCCCGGCTTTGTTTTTTTAAAATGAGATATTGTGAAAAGTGACAAGAAGGTCATTCTAAGTAAATATAACAGAATTAAGGTACCAGGATAAAAGTAGGTGAACAGAAATCCAAGAGAAATTTCATCTGACTTTGCTGTAGATAAATGATGGGCATTAGAGGCTGGGATTGCCCTGGAGACAGAAAACAGGTCACCAGGTATGGTCCTAGACCTACAGAAGCTTGTAAAGGAATGCTAATACTTGACAGCACACCAGTCCTACTGATCCCATGGTACAGATACATACGTGTTGAAAAGCTTTCCAGATGGTTCTCCTATGAACTAAGGAGAATTTAGGTTCTCAAAGAACTGCCAGGCTAGGAAATTGGTTTCTAAACTTGATGCAACAGAAGACCACTGTCTGTGTTACTGTCCAATCTGAAATCCTCCTTAAATTCCCAAACAAAGCTCCATTCCTGCTGCTACCTGTAGAAGTAGAGCTGTAATCCCAAATAAAATCCCCCATTCCTGGTTCCTAGAACATTCTAATGCCCCCTTTGTTGGGAGGAGGGGCACAGGGCAAAGTCTTGCTACATTGCCCTAGGTATTATGGTGCTTGCTATATAACCCAGGCTGGCCTCTTGTTTCCAACTTTCCTCAATCTTCCCACCTCTGCCTCCTGAGTTTTGGGATTGAAGGTGTAATCCATGATATTCAGCTATGGCTATCTAATCTTGACAAAAACATATAAATCAATATTTCTCTTACTGTTTATCTCTTGGTGAGACACACTCAAAACTCTCAGATTTCAGCACAGGTTAAGCACATGGAATTAGCAATTAATACAGAGTATGACAATGCTAAGTGTGACACAGTACAAACCAGAGTATACACAGAGAAAATGCGTATCCTGCTCAAAGGGAAGAGACTTATGAAGATAACCAAATACTGAGCTCTTACTAAAAATCAGACATTCAGCACATCAGCAGAGAGATTTTCAAAGCAAACCGATTACCATATGAAAAGATAAAAAGCCATTAACCAATATGGTCCACAGAACAAAACAAGTCTCAGTATCCCTCTTAGATCAGTAGTCTGCAGTGGAGACTAGTGTAGAGACTAAGTGAGATTCAGCTTACTGAAGACCTCACACACAAAGGAAGGCAGTTTTAACCAGTTTCTTGAAACCTTCAAATGACTCTCAATAACTACAAAAATGACTAGTAATAATCATTTACACACAGATTAGAAACACATTCACCAACATCTCAGTATTATTAGCAAAAACAATGAGTTTTTCTTTAAGAAACAGTATATTTTAAAATGAAATGGAGATCTTTTTTAAAGGTTAAAAACTCATTCAATTTTATGTCTTATAGGGCTTATACTGAGTTCAATATTGTATGACTATATTAATTCAACAGCGAACCCAAAAAATTTTATAGCCACTTTTGAAAGGATGTAGCTTTGCTCTGGAAACTGGTATTGAGTATGTTAAAGCTGTAATGAAATGCTTCTTCTAAAATATTAAAAAGAAATTTTTTTAAATGCTATGTAGCAATTAAAAGGAATGGCATGAAGAACAAGGAAAGAGACTCAAAATACATAAGCTAGAAAAAGAAGTCAGATAAATGAAAGGGTGGGCTATACCATGTCATTTGTACAAAGCTCTGAAAAATATAAACATATATATCACATAAATGGTTTCTTGTTAATGGGTTTTAGGGTGAATGCTGAGAGAAAGAGAGAGAGAGAGAGAGAGAGAGAGAGAGAGAGAGAGAGAGAGAATAATAAAAGGGTCCAAAATGGTTCTGAAAATGATTGAATTTTCACTGACTTCTCTGCAGAGATTGTCTCATATGTATATCTTTAAGGCTGAAGCTATATAATTATGCATATTGAGCATGCAATATTTATTATATAACAAAGGAAACCTAATGTACTCAAAAACTGAACCAAAGTAAAAAATGTACATTGAAATTTATTTCATAAAAACCCATGAAAATGCATGTAAAATAATGTTTTCCTGTTGGAGTGGTATGAGAAATGCATGAATGAGGACCAGGAAGCAAGGAGACTTTCGTCACATTTCTCTCAACTCCATTAATCAGATGCTTATTGAACACCCTCTATGTTGTAAATGCTGCTATTGACATTAAAGGCAGCAATAACAATACTCACAGAAATCACATTCCTTGAGAAGTACATGACATTAAATAGCCACCTCTTAATTTAATTGAAAGTATTGCATAAAACTCAATTCACATGTAATAAAATTATTTATTCCACAAATAATTCATTGCAACCATATATAAGAATGTGTGCTTGATAATATATGAATTTGTAGGGCATAGCAGCACAAGAGTATTCCTTTTGATCCATTTCTAATCTATATTCCTTTTTATTTTGTTATTTTTAGATTATTATACAAAGTGATACATTTTGCCATGGGATCCTCGCACATATATTTTGTTAAGCTCTTTTTTATTTACACTCCCCAGTACTCTTTTAGGTCCTCCCTTCTTCCCCTTTCATGGTTCCTGTTTTAGTTTAGTGGCTTACACACACACACACACACACACACACACACACACACACTCACTCACATTTAGACATATATATAAAAATTAAAATCAAAGGTGTAAATGAGAGAGAAAAACGTGTAGTGTTTAACTTTTTGAGTATGGGAAGCTTTGCTTAAGATAATAATGTCCAATTCTTTTAAATTTAGTTTTAACTGATACATAGAAACATAAAAAATATACATGTTATGAAATACCAAGTGATGCTTCAATACACATAGGCATTATTTAATGTATAAATAATTAAGTATATCCATCTCACATGTTTAGCATTTCTATTTATTTTCACTGTATATGTATGAGTGTATTGATGCATGTATGTAAGTGCACCCATGTTGTGCAATGCCCAGAAGAGGATTTTGGAACCCTTGGAGCTGGCATTATAGATGGTCATTGGCTACATGTGGGTGCTGAGAACTGAATCTGGGTCCTATGCAAGTACAGTCAGTGCTTTTAACTACTGAGCCACCTCTCCACCCCCCATATTGATCATTTTTTCAGGACAAAATTTTAAAAATGATTACTTGCCAGTATCTGAAATGTACAGTGCATTATGGTTATCTATGACCATCCTACCATGCAACAGCTTAATATCTTATCTTTCTTAAACTCTGCTGTACACAGAGAAGTTCTTTGTCCTCGGCCATATTTCAATCACATAAACAGGTTAAACTGTCTCAGCTATTGACATGCATTTCCCTACTTCTTATGAAAGTCAATATTTGTGTGTTCTGAAGAATCATCAAAATGCTCAAATATGGGTATGTACTTATTAAAATAATTAGTGTAATGCTTGTCCTTCTTGTCTTAGTCCATGAATTCCAAGGTATGGATAATGTACTAGTTGCTTTTCACATTGCAGTGAAAAAATGCTCAATAAAAGCAGCATGGAACAGTATAGTCCATCATGGCAAAGAAGGCATGGTGGCAGAAGCTTACGGATTTGCAATCAGGAAGCAGAGAAAATGAAAGCTCCAGCTCAGCTATGTTTTTCTTTCTTTTGCAGTCTTGAACCCCAGTCCATGCAATGGTGCTGGTTAAATTTTGGATCTTTCTGTCTCAGTTAACATAATCCAGAAACTCCGTTATGGACATGTCCAGAAATTTGTCTCTAAAGTGAGCCTAAATCCTCTCAAGTTGACACCCACCATAAAACCGTCATAAATGGTCACAAAGTTTAGTCTTTTGCATCTGCTCCAGGAATACTGTACTGACCAGTGTTTTACTTTGCTATTTCCACAGGACAGAGCCATGTGTGCCATGAAGTAAGTGGGAAAACATGGGATTATGAAACCCACATGCTTCTGAGTTCTATTTTTATAAATGTGAAGTTAAATGTAATAAGCCTTAATCTAAAAGAAAAGAAATCAGTGACAAATACTATGCTTTATAAAAAATGATCATTAAATTAGGGGTGGTTTCAGATGATAAAAGAGAAGTACAGGGAGAGTACTTACTAGAGGCTGGACAAGAAATATGAAGACTTAGAATTCCCCGTGACAGGAAAGGTCAAATGCTGCACAAACATTGGGAGTCAACTTCTGGGGCAAACATGGAGTTCACAGGACTGCTTTGTGGAGTTGGGGAATTTTGTCTACATTGAGTCAGTTCAGAGAAATGAGAAAGATGATGAAATGCATATACAACCACAGGTTAGAGAGTTCACTGGAAGCACAAAGAACACAGACCTGAAAACAGCCATGAACACTCCACATATTCTGTAGACGATTAGATTTTCAGGGGTGTGAGAGGGCAGGAAAGCTGACTTCATGAAAATATCAAAAGAAGGATAATCTGAACTTCAAAGAGCATAACTGAGGTGCTAGTCAGTTTCTGCATCTTTGTGACCAAACGTAAAGGGAGGAAGGATTTATTTTGGCTCCCTGCTTCAGATGTGTCTGTCAATACATCTTGGCAGGAAGGACATTGTGGAGCAGAGCAGGTCACATCATGGTGTCCAGGAAGCAGAGAGGGGGCTGGAATGGGACGCAGAATAACTTTAAAGCACTTGCCCCCAGTACCTACCTTCTCCACCCAGTTCCCACCTCCCAGTGTTTCCACAATCTCCCAAAATGGCACCACAGACTGGGAACAAGTGTTCAATACATTACTCCCTGGAAGACATATCAGATTCAAACATAACAATGATCCTATAGTTCTTATTTTTAATTTTTATTTATTTTTAAAATTATTTTTATTTTATGTGTATGTATGTATTGCACCCGTGTCATGCAATGCCAGCAAAGGACAAAAGAGGCTGTCGGATCCCCTGGGACTGGAGTTACAGACAGTTGTTAGCTGCCATGTGGGTTCTGGGATTTGAACCTGGGTCTTCTGCAAGAACACCCACTGAGCCATTGCTCCAGCCCTGATCCTATAGTTCTTTAAAGATTAAAATAAATTTCTCATGATTAATTTATTGGATTCCTATATAGATTCTAGAAATTTAAGTCAGGAACTATTAGCCTTTTAGAAAAACTGAGACCTTCAGAATTTTGAAACAGCCCTGCATCAAGTGAACAGAGGACAGATAATGTGCCAAGAAGTCTGTTGGTCTTGCCCAATCCCTTTATTCTGTTTTGCTTTTTGTGGGGTGTGTGTGTGTGTATGTGTGTGTGTTGGTCTCTTCTCCTTCCTTCTTCCCTCTGTGCCCCTCTTCCTTCCTCCTTTTTCTCTTCAGTCTCCTCCCCAACCCGTTCTTTCGTTCTTGTTTATCTTCTACCATTTCTGCTGTGTCATACTACAAATATATGAATTTAACAATCTTTTACATTTAGGGTCATGGGTTTGAACATCAGTATTTAACATTTACCGTTATAGAAAGAGCTATAGAAAGTAAATTTGTTTAAAGAAACCATTTATATATTAAAGACAGCTCAATATGTGACTTACTTTTTGAAATAAATATATAGTATAAATATACATGTCGACATTAACTTTTTTCCATGTCCCATGACTCAAACACAATGAAAAATTCTGAAGACATAGGTCTGGCTTACATAGGCTCGATTGCTTAAACTTTAATTAAAATGTGACATTTTGAGATTCATATGTACATAACCATACACCAGATTGTGTACAGATATTGTATATGTATATATGTCTATGTACATACAAACATTAATTTTAAATATGTAATTTTAAATTAAGCTGAAGAATTCCCTTTCTGTTTCTGTGGTTGCTTGACTGGGTTAGGAAACTGCATTTAGCAAAGCCCCTCTGGCTAGTGTTCTAGATAGGAAACTTCTTTCTTCTTTGATGAAGACAGTTTTTTTTTTTCTTTTTATGGGAACTAAACTATTTTCTAATTCCCCTAATGGGACATGAATTAATATAGTAGAACACAGTTTACCCTCAACAGCTGCAAGTTGCACCTGTGCAGTGTTTTGGTTTTTTTTTTTTTTTTTTTTAATCCTTTTTCACTACAGTATGATAGAGAAAAAAGCAGGGAAAAATGCTTTATTGGACTTTCCAACTGAGATGTTTAATGCATTATTAGAAACAGAAATCCTCAGTGGGGTTTAACCATTCATATTAGGAATTAAGCTTAGGGAACCTAATACAAAAAAATATATAACATTTCCCCAACCTTAACTGAGATTGGCAGTGAGATCCACAGTGGTCATTTTCTGTGTTTTGTTCAATCTGTTATACTAGCTTTCCCACCCAAGGTAATTTCATCTTCTTTCCCTGATTCACAGCCTATAGCACAGAGGCATTCATAACACCATCGTGGCTTTGTGTGAGGACCATTGGCTAAGACAGAGCACACAATCAGCTCTGCCGTGTGCCTGCGCCACATCATTAAGCATTAATGAAGTGTTCTCTAATTGTTTCTCATTCCCAGCTTCCAGGCTGTTTATTGCTTGGTACTTGTGCAGCTACCTTTGGAAGGCACCCTAACTCTTCCGGCTGTTAGGATGGCAGGCGCAGGCTTCCCTGTGGAATGAATGCTACTAACCTGCTATAAATTGGAAGGCAAAGGAAACAAGAAAAGTGTTGCTGATCGAGACATCTGCAAAAACATCTTAATTTGGGTTTTAGTTGCAAACTCTTTCACTTCAGAATCACAAATACTGCTGTCTAGCTTGTGTGTGGGAAGACCTGTGGCAATTATCAGAAACAACTTAGCATCATTCCTTGCTATTTGGAGAATCTTTTGAGTGATGAGTGTGAATAAATGTTTAAGATTTCCAAGGTAAATATAGGAGATTATAAAGAGTAGTCAATAAAGTTTTATCATCAAATAGAGATAAAGGCGGTTCATAGGCCTGGTATCTATACTTTGAAAAATGTATCTCCTCAGTAAAAGAAACTTCTCCCCTCTGAAATGGAAATAATGATCAACTTATATGTGTGTATAGGGGATAGGAGAAAAGTTTTATTGCTGACTGTTACTTTAAAAAAAAATAGGAAAAGGAGAAAATGCTAATAAAAACTGTCACTGCAATTGACAATTTAATAAAGGGAGATTATATGAGTATTATTATCTCAGCAGAGTATTCTGTTTCACCCAGGAGCCCCTGATAAAGGCCCAAGTGGCATATTGAGCTTAGAATTCTGCTCCAACATTCACACTGGACATATGTGGGGGGCTACAATCTCCAAACGCAGCAAACAGTTCCTGTTGACCAAGCAGTAAAATAAAATTCAGGAAGAGGTAATCGTGAGTTTGTGAAATTCAACAACCTCAGAAGTTATTAGACAGAAGACTTTTCATTTTTAATGAGGGCTGCAGGGGATTTAGTGTACACAAAGGAATGTGGTTCTGATTTAAAAAATCAGGCACATATCGCAAACAAACATTTAAACTAAGACTAACTTGCAGTAAAGTTTCTATGGGGTCAGTTCATGTCACAGTGCATTTTTTAAGGTGCTAGGTATTGAACCCAGGGCCTCAGGCACCCTAACAAAGCATGTGTTAACTAAACTACATCTTCAGCCCCTCAAAAAGTATTTGAAGAAACCCTTCAATAAATGTAAGTCCATTGGATAACAAAAGAATAAGTACTGGTCATGAATCTTGCTATCAAAGACCACACAAAACATATATTCCATTAGTTTCTCATGCTTACATAATTTTACATCACTGCATTTCTCCTTTTTCTTCATGGCTCCCTAAAAAGATGTCAGCTATCCCTCTTTTATAAAGTACATGTACCTGGGTTTTTCAGTCTGTGCCCCGTAGCTCCAAGGTTGAGTGCTTATGGAAAGTTCCCAATGAGAACAAGTCCTTGTGGTGAAGACTTCTGCCTGCCTGTCACTCTTTTTTGGATTGTATTGCACAGTTGAGTGCGTTTGTCCTTTAAGTGATTTGAGAACAAGGCCTGGGAGAAATCAGAATGGCAGTTGAGCTCCAAAAGATCCCCCATCACAGAGGGATGTGCTTCAGAGGACAAATGCCTGCAGCTGGCATTTCTACCACATCTATGGGCTCAAGAGTACATATTTATTTAAAGTCAAGGATTTGCAGATCTGCATGGGAACTTAGAGTCCTCTTAATATTACAAGCAAAGAAAACAGCACCAGCGTGAGTGAAGTGGAACTCTTGTCTGGGAAGCCTAGGGACCAGCACTTCTATCTTCTGGATCTCAGTACTCCCAGAAGCCAGGCTTTTTCCATATTTTCTTAATGGTGATATGTTTTTAGTAGTCCTGGATCAAGGCAGCAGGGCTACTGCGTACCCTTGTTGTGAACAGAGATGCTCTTTGGTTTTAGAGTATAGTCTCTTTCATGCCACTGAAGTCACTTTACAAATGAGAATGGTTGGTTTTATAAGGAAAATTTTTGAGAAAATAAGATTTATTAAATATATTTTTGCCAACTTTTGGGGGAAAGAGACTCAAAATCTAGTTTCTGTTGATGTTGATCTCTCAATGTGCCTATTGATTAAGATCTCTCAAAATGAGGCTGGAGAGATGGCTCAGCAGTTGCTACTCTTGGAGAGAAACTAGGTTCTGTTTTCGTCACCCACACTATGGGTCACAGTCATCCATACCCCAATTCTGGGGGATTCCTCTTCTGGCCTTTACAGGCACTGTATGTATATGTTGCACTTAAAAACACGGGGCAAAACATTCATACACATAAAACATCAAACATTTTTTAATTAAAAAAATTTCTTGGGGTATCTACAAAATTAGCTGCTGATGAATTTAACTTGGTTCAACGTTTTCCTTGAATGTGGACTACAAGAGCGTTATGAGAAACAAGGCAACCAACACAGAGAGGGCTGCAGTTAAGGAGGCGAAACTGTCCATACCAGCAGAATTCAAGTCTATTGAGAGATAGAATAACTCTTCCCATGATGAAAGATGTGCACACAGTAGGCAAATACTTCCAGCTGTACCATCCTACTTTCCCTCCCATCTACCACTTGCTGCCCTAGGTTATAGGAAAAGCAAGGTGTTAAGAGGCTGTTAACAATAGAGCTGGGAAGGAGGGTTCAATTCATTCCAGATGTAGCAGTTGACACCTTACACCTTAACTTTGTTCTTAGTCTAACAACTCATATATCATGGACAATAGGCCATTCAGGAATTACAGACAACAACTGAGGTATCATGATTAGGTGTTGACAATTAGGGCTAGAATTCATCTGAGTGAAGAGAACATTTTGATAATATATTTCTCAGAGTGTCGTACTAGATCTTTTTTTAAATCTAATTTTGCAATTATGCATTTAAAACACAATTTTGCTGTTACATATTTCTTCTGCTGTTCAGTGTATTTAAACAACATATCTATGCTGTTTTTTCTATCTTATTTGCAATCCATGAGATACCATATTCTCATCTATACTGTAGAACTTAATTTATCAACAAGTATAGGTTTAATAGAAAAAATGTGAAAGACAGTTTTTAGTAAAAAAATTTAAAACTGTTTGTATAAAAAGCCTCTTAAAATTGCTTCCCAAACCCTGGGGGTAATACACAAAGAGCCACGGTGTTAAAAGGTACTCTTATGAGAATAGTAAATGGATAGTAACAGTTTAGAGGGTGACTACATGGAGGCCCAGCATCTTGGGAAAGAACTGAAAGTAAATAAAATGCCAAACTGTGCAGAGGATGAGTCTCCCTTGACAATGAGAACAAACAAATCAATAGAGAATAGAAGGTGTCTGACTGACTTGGAAGAGGCTGCAGGAGCTTGATGTCTTCAGCTGTGACAATGGTGATGCCATTCTTCAGTGAGAGAACAGCCCAAGAGAGGTACAGATGACTCAGGATGTGACCCAGGTATATGGAGTTCCCAACGATGAAATATTCTGAAAAACACAGCTGGAATTATTGTTCTTTAGAACCTACCATTGGATTTTAAGAACAAGACTGCACCAGACCACTGGATAAATCAAGATCCCTATTCAAACAGTAATGAAGAAAGCTCTCCTCAGACTGAAAATCCCTAAACTGAAATGGGCTTGCTAATTCCAAATTTGGTGTTCAAATTAAAACTCATTAAGAATCTGGCATTTGGGGGCAAGAGAGATTGTCCAGAGATTAAACTGCTTAATGCACAAGTGTGAAGACTGGAATTCAGGTCCCCAAATCTACATAAAAACTAGGTGTGTGTGCGGAAGTCTACCTATAATTACAGTAGTTGAAAGGTAGAGCCAGGGAATCCATTGAGCAAGCTGGGTAGCCAGGCTAGCTGTACGAATCTGTTAACTTGGGGCTCAGTTGAGAGACCATGCCTGAATGGATGAGGTAGAGATTTATTAAGGAAAAACCTGACAACTTCTTGCCTTCACATGCACATGCATACACATGTATACACACACACACACACACACAAATGAGAGCGTGCACATGCATAGAAGTACACCCATACTCATTCAAACAGAATACATATATATACCACACATACATACACATTTCAGAAAAAGAATGAAAAGGAAACAGATATTTAAACAAAGGAATAGATGAGATGAAAGATGTAACCATGGAACGTGTGAGTGAAGAGGATTTCTGTCAATGGGAAGAGTGAACATAAAAGATTTTGGTTACACAAATGCTTGGGACATTGAAGGAATCTAGGAGGAAGGAAGTATAGCTAAACCAGAGAGGTAGCGGAGAGGATTTCAGGTTAGTTTAGAGAGACATGTGCAGTGACGTATTTTGTAGTAATTGTAGGCACTTGGACATTTCAGCTGCAGAGTTCTGAACACAGGACTAGCATTATCTGACATATTTCTAAAGAATGACTAGATAGCTCACTAGTAACACAGCAAAGGAAGATAATGGGAACCGAGGCAAGTGAAAGACTATAGCTAAGAACCGCCAAGACAATTTTTGCGAGTTCTTTTCCTGCCTATATTTTGCACAGCTTACTTTTCAATATGAAGAACCGGAGCCATTTCCTACCCTTGAACATGGTTTGGAAAGACTGAATTGTTACATTACTGAGGTGAGTTGGAAGCAGAAAGATTTCATAAGAAACTCCACAGCTTTGAACTAGGTCTCTCAAAACACTCAGAGGATGTTCCCAACCAGAACCTAGGTACCACACTCCTGGAAATGCAACCGAGCAAGAAGGTCCACATGCATTTGACCCTGTTGGCAGGCCCAGATGATCTCCATCCATCTGCGAGCCTCAACAGCCAGTAAGTCTCACATACTAATATCATCTAACAGTGAACAGCAGAGAAGACTGTGATCAGAATTACTCAACTAGCCATCCCAGAAGAAAGCATAATGAAAAAAGCATGTGTGTGTGTGTGTGTGTGTGTGTGTGTGTGTGTGTGTGTTTGTGTGTGTCTGTGCTTAAAGTCTTGCAGTACTTTGAAGTAATCTGTACAAACACTGATGAGGGAAACAGAAGCTAGCTTAGCCCCTAGAAAGGCATCTGTGGAGTGAGAATAGTTGGGTTTCTCAGTGCAGTTGGCATAAAACAAAAACGACCATCTGATTGACTGATGTTCTCATAGAAGTGAGGAAAGAAAAGGGATTAAGAATGGTTACTAGGACTAGAGATGTCTCAGAACTCAAGCATGAGGACTTGAGTTTGAATTCCCAGAACCCACAAAAAAAAAACAAAACAAA
>NW_008331789.1:1181538-1184691 GCF_000622305.1 Nannospalax galili
GAATGGCTGTGCAGGTACTTAAAACCCCAACTGCTTTGGGGAGTATAACAGCAGAGACAGGGTGATTACTTGACTTCTGGCTGCCAGCCAAGCTTCAGGTCTATCAAGAGACTCTGTTTCAAGGGAATAAGTTCAAGAGGGATAGAGCAGGACAGCCATTATTCTCTTCTGCCCTTGCATGTGCATGCACAGGCACATGCATCCTCCCACACACATGCACATATATTACATATACATAACAAAGAGAGAGAGAGAGAATAGTTATGAAAGTTTTATCAGAATAGAAAAGTAGTATTTCTTTCAAATAACATTTTGAAGATCTGAAAATGCAACATGAATGGAGTGAAACAGATTTTTGCACGGGGAAATGAGAAAGGAGTCTCAGGAGTTACAGGAGAAGTAAGAAAGGGTGAGCAGAGAAGCCATGGGGGACAGGAAGAATAATGAAAAGACCTTCCTGAATCTAATTCTAAAGTAACCCCAATTCCTGAGGGTAGTCACAGAAGGAAGAAAAAAACAAAATGTCCAAGTCAAAGAGAATTTTAGAAGAGACATGTAACAATGTCAAATGCCAAAGACATTGTCATGTAATTTGTAAAATGCAGTCTTAGAGACATGTCAAAATTTCTATAATTCAAGTTAGATGCATGGAGGTTTCAACAGAAATAAGAAAGTTATGAAAGTACACAGCAAATTCTTAAATACACAGATTAAAGAGAAAAGAAGATGTACTTTTCTCTTTTTTGTTAAAGAGCCTCAGGGATTGCATTTGGGGGATTGCATGTTTGCAACAATACATTTCATGTGTATTTATTTTTATTTCTTTGCTGATGATAGAAGATAATTCATATTTTATTTGTTTCGGGAGGAGAATAAATTTTTCATTCTCTATCTTATTCAAAAGTTATCAGACTAATTTTTTTCAACTTTATTTGTAACCCAGAGGTACATGAACACCCAAGGAAAATCCACATCTTAACAGATTTTCAGTATAATCACAATATATTAGTGATCCAAATAGATTTGTATAAGCTTTGGTTAAATATTGAAAGTTAATACTCTTTCTGAAAATAATTTATCAAACCCACTTTTGCTTTTCTTGCTAAGAAGAAAAGTAAATATGCATTTCGAGAAGGTCAATAACAAAAAAGCCCTCGAAGACCTAGCATTTCAGTAATGATCAAGGAAAGGGAATACCATCTTAGGATCATGCCACCTCTTTACCAAGCTTCTTTGGGGACAGAGTTAGGACAGAGTACAGGAGCCGAAAGTTGAGTTCAGCCCTGTTTGCTCATTCTACAACAAGGATCAGCTACACTGGTCTGCAGCTTCTAATTCAAGCGTAGTTGATAAGACACTTCTCCACCTACCATGTGGAACCCGACTCTCTTCTCATTGTCAGGTCTTGAAGCAGTTTTCTAAGATACAAGTGGTGTTGACTAATTTTTCTTTGCTCTACTAACATATCTTACAAACATGATATGTGGTATTACAACTAACTTTTAAACTATAAGGTCAGCAGTTGGAAAAGCAAACCTACCTTAAATATATTCTTTATATGAACATACATGTAAAATAGGCCTTCAAATTTGATGTGTACTGTTTTATGATGCGTAGTTGCATGAGCGAAGTTATTATTTTTCAGCTCTAACTACATGCCAAGCATTAAAAAATATTTTGTATACATTATTCTTTCTATCTCTTCTTTGAAACCAAAGATTGAACCTAGGGCATCATGTATGCTAGGTGAGTACTATACCACTGAGCTACATCTTCAGCATGATTTTTACTTGTAATTTTGAGACAGGGACTCACTAAATTACCTAGGCTGCCTGTGAAGTCATTCTGAAGCCCAGACAGGTTTTGAATTTGGAACTTTCTGTCTTAGCATCCTGAGTAGCTGTGATTCCAGCCTGCACCAAGAGGTTTAAATTTTTTTTAAATTTTTTATTTTTTAATTATTTATTTAATAACCACATACTTAGAAGAAGCATTTCATTACAACAGTGTTGACATTCAAAACAATTTCCTGAGCTAAGATGCATCTCTTCTCTTTTTGCCTATTTTTTGAAATTATTTAATAACCGCACAATCAGAAGAAGCATTTCATTACAACAGCATTGACATATTCAATAACAGTTTCCAGAGCTAAGATGGATCTCCTTCAAAATTGGCTGTAAACTTTTAGGTTTACAGTTGATTTAATACAGTTATACAATATTTTGCTCAGTATAAACCCTATAAGATATAAAATTAAATGAAGTTTTAAACTTTAAGAAAGATCTCAATTTCACTATTAAAATACAGTTTCATATACAGAAAAATTCATTTTCAATGCAATTGACACTAAGATACATGCACATGCGTTTCTAAGCTCTATATATCTAATTACTACTAGTGACAGTCAGTTACTTTCTGAGCTCCTTGGCATCTGAGCACATCTGAGCATGGATATAAAGTCATCAGGTAGATTTCAATGGTAATGTTTTTCACATCCACGAATTATTAAGGAGAAAATTTTTATGCTTTGAAGAATTATTTATATTAATTTGTTAAAAAATTTATTTATTTATTTTTGCACCCACTTCCCAGATAGCACCCTCCCATAGCCTCCCTCCCCCCCCATTAGAGCCCTTATACTCTGATAGCGCTGCTACTGTCTGCTGTGTTGTCAGCACCCCAGCCATTCCCCACTACTTGCCCTTCTAGTGAATCTAGTCAGCCTACCTAGAGGTCTTTGTTTTAGGAGGGTCATCTGTTCCTCATCTAGCAGTAATCAGTTGTCAATATTCCTTTGGATAAGATTGTGGTCAGCTGTTCATTTTCCCAGTTCTATGCTGGCTTACTATCTGAGAATCCCTTTGACCACCCTGGCCAACAACTCAAAAGAAGGTATCGCCGTCCAACAACAATGTATCGCCTGTCTGGCATTGTTGCTTGTTATGTAGCCTTTAGGTATACATATGGACTTTTATGAAGTTATGTTGGCCCATTTAATCTTTGGTTATACTTTCCATTTGGGTGTTTAAGGTTTAAGGCTTGGCCCAAATAAACCAATTTATTTTTCCTCTTAAGGTTGTTTGAGGATCTGTTCCTCAGAGGTCACATGGGCTTGGGAGGAGCCCCTGGCTCCTTTCTTTTACCAGTTCTGTC